>NW_016908724.1:173758-205383 GCF_001483705.2 Eufriesea mexicana | reverse complement strand
TTCGCTGGATTCCTGCCCTCCATTGTGCCCTACCCAAATCTGTTAGACCCTGGGCAGGCCAGCAGTATTGGCCGCGGTACTTTGCGTTGAGTTTTGCTGCGATAGGATAGGTTATGTTAGTTTCGGTTAGGTTTGGATATCTTTGACACTGCAATAGTGGTCACTACACGGTAGGTAGGGCAACAATACGTACGGTCGTGGTTAGGTTTCGTTTCGTTTGGATAGGGTAGCTTTAAAATTAGTGATACGCACTGCCATTCTATGGACCTCTGCGCTCTGCTGTGCGCTATCACACACTGCTTGTGTCTGGGGACGACAAATAGTGGTCGCGGCAAGTTAGGTTGGGTTACGTTGCGTTTGGTTATGTTAGGTTAGGCTATATTTGGATAGAGTTGCTTTGACTTTCAAGCAATACACAGTTATTCGCTGGATTCCTGCCCTCCATTGTGCCCCACCCAAATCTGTTAGACCCTGGGCAGGCCAGCAGTATTGGCCGCGGTACTTTGCGTTGAGTTTTGCTGCGATAGGATAGGTTATGTTAGTTTTGGTTAGGTTTGGATATCTTTGACATTTCTGCTGTACACTGCGACCATAAGGATTTCTGCGCTCTACTCTCCTCTATTATGTTCGGTCCGACTCCGTGTAGGCCAGAAATTGTTGCCGCCGGGCATTAGGTCGATTTGCGATACGTTCGGTTATGCTATGGTTGGATACATTAGGAAAGGATAACAGCGACTTTTGTGCTATGCACTGCTATTCGGTGGATGTCTGCACTGTAGTGTGCTGTGGTATGTTCTTCTAGGCTGTGGCGAGGCCAGCAATAGCGGTCTCGGCACGTCATGTTCAGTTGCGCTACGAAGGGTTAGGTTAGGTTATGTCAGGTAAGGTTTCGATACCTTTGACTTTTTAGCCATTCACTGCAATGCGGTGGTTTGCTGCCATCTACTGTGCCCTAATATTTTCTGCTTGGCTCTGCGGTGACAAGTAAGGGTGTTCTCGGCTCATTAGATAGAGTTAGGTTACGTTTGGATACGTCGGGCCAGGATGGCGTTGACTTTTGTGCTATACACTGCTATTCGGTGGATGCCTGCGCTCTACATTTCTCAGCTATTCTCTGCTCGACCATCGGGAGGACACCAATGGTGGTCGTGACACGTTTGGTTCAGTAATGTTATATTCGGCTAGGCTACGTTAGGTTAGGTTTGAAGAGGAGAGCTTCGACATTTGTGCTATACAGTGCTATTCGTTGGAATTCTGCGCTCTACTGTGCTCTAGGGTGCTCTGATTGACACTGCGAACGCTAGAAATAGTGGTCGCCGATGTTAGTTTAAGTTATGCTACGTTTGGTTAGGTTATGTTTGTATAGGCTTGGTTAGGACAGCTTTAACTTTTGTGGTATACACGGCCACCCGGTGGAATTCTCGGCTCTACTGTGCTCTTGAATGTTCTGCGTGGCTCTGGGAGGCCAGCGATAGGCGTCTCGGCACGTTAGGTTGGTTTGTAATATGTTTGGTTATGCTACGATTGGATAGGTTAGTTGCGGGTGCCTTTGACTTTTGCTTTATACACTGTCCTTCAGTGGGCTCCTGCGCTCTACTGTGCTGTAATATGTTCCCCTTGGCACTGGGGTCGTCAGTGAGTGTGGTCCCGGCACGAGAGTTTGAGCTATGTTACGTTTCGTTAGGCTAGGTTAGGAACGTTTGGTTGGGATGGCTTTGTCTTTTGTGCTATACACCGCCGTTCGTTCGATATCTGCGCTCTGCGTTGCTCTACTAGCATCCGCTTCTCTCCGGGGAGGCCAGCAACAGTGGTCGAGGCTCGTTTGGTTGAGTTAGGTTGCGTTTCATTAGGTATGGTTGGGCTATGTTTGGTTAGGGTGGCTTTGACCATTGTGCTGTGCGCAGGTATTCGGTGGCTTTCTGCGCTCTACTGTGCTCTAGTATATCCTGCTTGGCTGCTGCGAGGCCAGCAGTATTGGTCACGGCACCATCGGCTTAGTTATGATTACGTTTGGTTAGGTTATGTTTGTATAGGCTTGGTTAGGACAGCTTTAACTTTTGTGGTATACACGGCCACCCGGTGGAATTCTCGGCTCTACTGTGCTCTTGAATGTTCTGCGTGGCTCTGGGAGGCCAGCGATAGGCGTCTCGGCACGTTAGGTTGGTTTGTAATATGTTTGGTTATGCTACGATTGGATAGGTTAGTTGCGGGTGCCTTTGACTTTTGCTTTATACACTGTCCTTCAGTGGGCTCCTGCGCTCTACTGTGCTGTAATATGTTCCCCTTGGCACTGGGGTCGTCAGTGAGTGTGGTCCCGGCACGACAGTTTGAGTTATGTTACGTTTCGTTAGGCTAGGTTAGGAACGTTTGGTTGGGATGGCTTTGTCTTTTGTGCTATACACCGCCGTTCGTTCGATATCTGCGCTCTGCGTTGCTCTACTAGCATCCGCTTCTCTCCGGGGAGGCCAGCAACAGTGGTCGAGGCTCGTTTGGTTGAGTTAGGTTGCGTTTCATTAGGTATGGTTGGGCTATGTTTGGTTAGGGTGGCTTTGACCATTGTGCTGTGCGCAGGTATTCGGTGGCTTTCTGCGCTCTACTGTGCTCTAGTATATCCTGCTTGGCTGCTGCGAGGCCAGCAGTATTGGTCACGGCACCATCGGCTTAGTTATGATACGATTGATTATACTACGTTTGGACATGTTAGGAAAGTTTAGTTTTGGCTTTCGTGCCATAAACTGCTATTCCGTGGATTTCTGCGCACTGCCTTGCCCTTGTGTATTCTGCTTGCCCGAAGGTAGACCAGCGATTGTGGTCTCTGAATGTCAGGATAGGTCATGTCACGTTTCCTAATATTAAGTTTGGATAGGTTATGACAGGATAGAGTTGTCTTTTGTGATATACACTGCTATTCGGTGGATTTCTACGCTATGCAGTGCCCTAGCAGGCTCCGCTTGGCTCTGGGGTGGCCAGCAATATTGGTATCGGCGCGTTATGTTGACTTAGGTTATGTTTTGTTTGGTTAGCTTACGTCAGGTCGGGTTAGGATTACTTTGACCTCACCTGGTCGTGGTGGTGCTAGCTGTCGGCGTGGATATAGCTGACGCCTTGAACGCCCTGCCATGGGATGCCATCCGGCATGCCCTGTTGTACCACAGGGTTCCCCAATACATGGTGGCGGTGTTCGGCGACCATTTGGCGGAGCGCTCGATAGAATATCCCGGACGATACGTGGCCGCTTTGCGGGCGACGATCTGCGGGGTTCCACAGGGATCGGTACTCGGTCTGATCCTCTGGGACCTCGCGTACGATGCTGTCCTGCGCAATCCGCAACCCCGCGGCCTGAGCCTGGCGCTTTAGGCGGACGACACACTGGTGGTGGCCGCCGAGTCGAGATGGAAGGAGGCCACGCTGCGCGCCGAAAGGGACGTGGCCTTCGTCGCGAATAGCATCCGGCGGCTGGGGCTAAGTATCGCCTGCGAGGATACCGAGGCTGTGTGGTTTTGCCATCCGTCCCGAGGGAAGCCGCCTCAGTCCCGGATGAGTGTGGGGAACGTCGTGGTCGAGGTTCGGGACCGGATGAAGTATCTCGGTCTCGTACTTGATAGCCGCTGGAGGTTCGACGAGCATTTTCTTGCGCTGGATCCACGTCTGGAAGGGATGGTAGGGGCGCTGTATCACCTGCTCCACGTCCTGGGTGTTCCAGACGGGAGGGTGCGCCGCCTCTACACAGGAGCCGTTCGCTCGGTGGCCATTAACGGGGCATCGATCTGGGCGAACGACCTGGTCGCTAGTCCTCGCAGCCGGGCGATTCTCCGGCGAGTCGCTCGCCGGATGGCGACCAGGGTCGTGCGCGGTTACCGCTCGATTTCCCACGAGGCGGCGCTGGTCCCAGCGGGTGTTCCGCCTTTCGAACTGCTAGCGGTGGCGGAGGACAGTACCTACGGTCTCCTCCACGGCGGCGGCGGTGGTCCTACAGAAGAGGGGGCCGTTTCGTTGAGGTGAAGAGTCCGACAGTCCGTGGTAACCGCTTGACTAGCTCGGCTGATGAAGGCGAGCAGCCGGAGGCCCCGGATTGTCGGGGTTGTGCTCCCCGTGCAGGATTCATGGGAGTGCAGCGGCAGCCGGCACACTTTCCGCCCGAGACAGTTGCTAACCGGACACGGGTGCTTCGGGGATTACCTGTATAGTATCGGGCGGGAAGGTGAGACCTTGTGCCATCACTGCGGGGAAAGCGTCACGCAGCGCAACACACACCGGAGGAATGTCCGGCATGGGCTCCCGAGCGACGGATTCTATGTCGCGCTGTGGGCTTGGACATTTCTCTCTCCGTCGTCGTGGCGCGGATGACGGATTACTTAGGTGCGTTTCGTGCGGTGGCTTCATCCTGCGAGGAGACTATGTCACAGAAGGAGGCCATGGAGGGAGCCCGCGAGCGTAGCGCGTGCTCCTCGCGCGAAGGCGGAGGATGCTGCGAGCGCGGCGCCAGTTCGCGGCCGCGCCCGTCAGGATGGGTTAACGCGTTAGCTCCCCGCCATCGCAGGCGTCACTGTACCTACGGCAGCAGCCATGGGGACCTGCGGTAGGATCACCTAACCTTACCAGATCTGATGTGGCCCAACAGTAATACGTCAAGCCGGGTTTCTCGCCGGGCTTACCACTTAAGCCTACTTGGGCTATGTGTGGGATGACTTCCTCCGCTGGTTGGACCATGCTCCCTTCATTGGTATGATGATGACCTAAAATCGGCAACCAACATCTGCCGCTATATCCAAAATGGGCCAAGTACGGCAAAGCAGCGCGTAGGCGCCGTGAAGTTTAAAAAACGATAGTTGCACCTACGGACTGGCAGACCGTCCCTCTCTCCCGTTGCAACCTTTGTCAGGGTGTCCACCGGCAGACGGATGGGGGCCCGCCTGTTCAAGTGACCGCGTTCCGGGCGCGAGGCGCTGCGTGACGTTCGCGCGTGGGCCGAGGGGTATGCGTGTGTTGCAGTGCTGTGGTATGCGTGGTGTGTGCACCTATGAACGATCCGTCTGCCGCGCATGGTCATGGACATATCGGGTGCGAGATTCCGGAGCGGCTGGATTGAACTACGGTGGTGTTGCAGGGGCGTCTCGGCAATTGCGTCGCCGCGAAGTCCGGGGCGCACCGAAATGCGAAGGGCTGGCCATCGTGGGGCTTTTGGTAGGCAAAAATTCCGCATAACCCTTCCCCCTCGCCTAGGGTGGTCGGGTGTATGTGGAATACCTACCCTCGTGAAAAAAGGGGATAACTTTTACCCCGTACTTGACACAGCATCGCCGCGGATTTCTGTGGTCCACAGCGCTCTAGTATATTCTGCTTGGCTCTCGGGAGGACAGAAGTAATGGCCTCGCCAAGATAGGTTCCGATAGGCTACGTTTGGTTGTGCTACGCTAGCAGTGGTTAAGTTTGGATAGCTTCGACTTTGCTGCTGTACCCTGCGATTCTATGGATTTCTGCGCTCTACTACCCTCTGCTATGCACCGCTTGGCTCCTTGGAGGCCAGCAATACCGGCTGCGGCACGTTAGGTGCAGCCAGACTACGATTGTCTGTGTCGGGATATTTTGGGTTAGTTTAGGGTACCCTTAACCTTTGTGCTCGACGCTGCTATTTTATGGATTACTGAGCTCTACTGTG
Organism: Eufriesea mexicana; assembly: GCF_001483705.2. Taxonomy (NCBI): domain Eukaryota; kingdom Metazoa; phylum Arthropoda; class Insecta; order Hymenoptera; family Apidae; genus Eufriesea; species Eufriesea mexicana. The sequence goes on along the minus strand of NW_016908724.1, from coordinate 199,724 downwards.
CTCGGTCATATTCCGCTTGTCTCTGTGGACGCCAGCAATATTGGTTGAGGCGCGTTAGTTTGTGCCATATCACGTTTCGTTATGTTAGGTTAGGCAAGGCTTAGTCAGCACATCCTTGACTTTTGTGCTGTGCACTGCTATTCGGAGGATTTCTGCGCTCGAGTGTGCTCTACTATACCCTGCATGGTCCTGGTGAGGCCAGAAGTAGTGGTCGTGGCACGTCAGGTTGAATTAGGTTACGTTCTGCTAGGTTAGGTTATGTCAAGTTTGGTAAGGGTGGTTTTTACTTTCGTACTATACACTGTTATTCGGTGGATTTCTGCGCTCTACTGTACTCTAGTGTATTCTGCTTGTCTTCGAGGAGGGCAGCAACAGTGGCCTCGGCACGTTAGGTTTAGTAATGATTCGTTTGGTTATGTTATATTTGTTTGGGTAAGGTATGGATAGCTATGTCTTTCGTGTTATACACCATTAATTGGGGGAAATCTGCCATATACTTCGCCCTGCTGTGCTCTGGTCGTATGTGGGGTCGACAGCAATAGTGGTCGCGGTACAATAGGTTGAGATAGGTTTGTTCGGTTTGGCTAGGTTAGGCTACGCTTGGCTATGGTGGCTTTGACTTTTATGTTATACGCCTCTGTTCGGTGAATTTCCGCGTTCTACTGTGATCTAATATGTTCTGCTTGACACTGTGGCGGCCAGCAATGGAGGTCTCGCATCGTTAGGTTTAGATATTCCACTTTTGATTAGGTTAGGCTTTGTCAGGTTATGTTAGGTTTTCTTTGATTTTTGCCCAATACACTGCTATTTGGTCACTTTCTGGGCTCCACTGTGCTCTAGTATATTCTGCTTGGCTCTTAGGAGGCCAGCAATAGTTGCCTCGGCACGTAAGCTTCAGTTATGTTGCGTTTGATTGGATTATATTTGGAGAAGTTATGAGAGGTTAGCTTGGTCTTTTGTGCTATACACTTCTGTTCGGTCGATTTCTACGCCCTGCGTTGCCCTACTGTACACTGCTGGACTCTGTGGAGCCCAGTAATGGTGGTCCCGTGCCGTTTTGTTTAGTCAGGCTACGTTTGGCTACGTTACCTTTGCTTTGGTTAAGTTCGGATGGATACGACTTTTGCGGTACACACTGATATCCGGTGGATTTCGCCTCTCTACAGTGGTCTAGTATGTTCAGCTTGGCACATGAAAGGCCAACAATAATGTTCTCGGCACGTTATATTGAGGCAAGTAACGTTCGGCTATATTAGCTTAGGATACGTTTGGTTAGGGTAGCTCCTACCTTTGTGGTATGCACAGCAAGGTGGATTTCTGCGCTCAACTATGCTCTAGTATGTTCTACCTGTCTCTGAGAAGAGCAGCAGTAATGGTCTCGGAATTTAGGGTTGAGTTAGATTCCGTTTGTTTATGTGGCGTTTGGTTACGATAGGATAGGTTAGCTTCGTCCTTCATGCCATACACAGCTTTTCGGTGGACTCTTGCGCTCTACATTGCTCTAATATGCTCTGCTTGACTCTGCGGGCGCAAGCAATGGGGGTCTCGGTACGTCCGGTTGAGTTATGCTACGTTAGGTTATGTTAGTCTGCATTAAGTATAGATAGCTGCGACTCTTGTGGTATACACTGCTATTCGGTGGATTTCTGCGCTCTACTTTGCTCTACCTTAATCTCCTGGACAGTGTGGCGGCCGGCGATTGTGGTCGTGTCGCGATATGTTGCGATAAGTTAGCGTTTGGTTATGCCACTTTTGGATAGGGTAGGCTATGATAGCATTGGCTTTTGCGCTATGCACATATATACGGCGGATTTCTGCGCTCAACATTGCTCTACTTTACGCTGCTCGTATATGGAGGGCCAGTAATAGTGGTCTCGGCGCAATATGTTCTATTATGCTTCGTTAGGTTAGGTTATGTCCGAATGGGTTAAGTTTGAATAACTTTGACTCACGTGGTGTACACTGCAGTGCGGTGGATTTCTGCGCTCTTCTGTATTCTGGCACATCCTGCTTGGCTCTGGGGAGGCAAGTAATAGCGGTCTCGGTACGGTATTTTGAATTAGACTACGTATGGTTATGTCACGTTTGGTTAAGTTAGAATGGGATAGCTTAGACTTTTGACCTATACACCGCCACTCGGTGGATTTCTGCTTTCTAGATTGCTCTAATATACTCTGCCTGACTCTGGGAAGGCCAGCAATACTACTCACGGCACTTTATGTCGAGTTAGTCCACGTTAGGTAAGGTTAGGTTAGGACATTTTGGGTTTGTGTATCATACACTTCTACGTTATACACTGCAATGAGGAGGGTTACTGCGTTCTACTGTGCTCTATTATATTCTGCTTGTCTCTGGGGAGGCTAGTAACAGTGGTCTCGGCACGTTTGGTTGCGACAAGGTACTTTCGGTTATGCTACGTATGGTTACGTTGCGATAAAGGTACTTCGACTATTGCGCTATGCACTGCGATTGGTTGGACCCCTGAGCTCTGCACACCTCTAATATGATCTACGAGTCTCTGGGGGCGGCAGCAATAGTGGCCTCGGCACGTCAGGATGAGTTAGGATACGTTTGGTTAAGTTACGTTTGGTCTGGTTAGAACACGATAGCTTTGTTTTTTGAGCTATACACTGCTATACGTTTGATTTCTGTGCACTGCTGTCCTCTATTGTATTCTGCTTGCTTCTGGGGAGAACAGCAATAGTGGTCTCGGCACGTTAGGTTGTGCTACGGCATGCTCGGTTATGTTACGTTTGGTGAGGTTAGGATCGTATAGTTTAGATATCTGTGCTATAAACTGCTATCCCCCGATTTCTGCGCTACACTGCGTTCCAATATATTCTGCTTGGCTCAGGGGATGCTAGCTGCAGTGGTCGCGACTCTATGTTCAGTTATGCTGCGTTTAGTTATGAAAGGTTGGGCCAGGCTATGTTAAGTTATCCTCGACATTTGTAACGTACACTGTCTTTCGGTGTATACCTGCGGTCTAGGTTGCTCGACTGTAATCCGCTCTGCACTGGTGAAGCCAGCAATAACGGTCCCGGCACGTTAGTTTGATTTAGACGAAGTTTGGTTATGTTACGTTTTGTCAGGCTATGGGAGGATGGCACTGACTTTTGTGCTGTACACTGCCATTCGGTGGACTTCCGCGCTATACTGTGCCCTAATATGGTCTACATGGCCCTGGGAAGGCCAGCGATGGTGTTCCAGGCACGTTAGGTTGTGTCAGGTTACGTTTGGTTAGCTTATGTTTGTTTGAGTTTGGTCTCGGTAGCTTCGAATTTCTTGGCATAGACTGCTGTTCCGTGGATCCCTGCTCTCTACTGTGCTCTAACATGTTGAGCTTGGCTCCGAGGGGGCCAGCAACAGTGGTATCGGCACGTTACGTTGAGTTATGCTACGTTCGGTTGGGTTAGGTTCGGTCAGGTTGGCTTAGGATATCTTTGACGTTTGTGCTTTACGCTGCATGCTGCGGTTTTCTGCCCTCTACTGTGCTCTAGTGTGTGCCGCTTGTCGCTGTGGTAGCCAGGAGTAGTGGTCTCGGCACATTTTGTAGAGGTAGGATACTTTTGGTTTTGTTACGTTAGCTTAGATTATGTTTGGATAGCATCGACTTTCCTTTATGCACTGCGATTTTATGGATCTCTGCGATCTGCTCTCGTCTAATATGCTCTGATTGGCCCTGTGGAGACCAGCAATACTGGTCGCGGCAAGTTTGGTTGAATTATGTTACGTTTTGCTAGGTTAGGTTACGTTAGGTTTGGTCAGGACATGTTCGACCTTGTGCCATTCACTGCAATGTGGTCGATTTCAACGCTCTGCTGATATCTAGTGTATTCTGCTTGGCTCTGTGGAGGTCAGCACTAGTGGTGTAGGGCGGTTAATTGGAGTTATGTAACGTTTGGTTAGGTCAGGATAGTTTGGGGTCGGTTAGGATATCTTCGACCTCTGTTCTATACACTGTAATGCGGTGGATTACTGCGCTCTCCTCTGCTCTGATATGCTCTGCTTGTCTCTGAGGAGGCCGGCAAAGGTGGTCTCGGCACGTTAGGTTAAGTGATATTGCTTTCGGTCACATAATGTTTGAACAGGTTAGGAAATGGTAGCTGTGACTTTTGTGCTGTACGCAGCTATTCGGCGTATCTCTACGATCTACATTGCTCTACGATTCTCCGCTCGACTGTGGGGAGGCCAGCAATGGTGGTCCGGGTACGTTAGTTTCATTTAGGCTACGTTTCGTTGTATTACGATTAGTTAGGTTCGTAGGGGATGGCATTGACTTTGTGTCATGTACAACTATTCGGTGAACTTCTGCGCTATCCTGTGCTCTAGTATGACCTGATTGGTTATGGGGTGGCCAGCAGCGGTGGTCTATGCGATATAGATTGTGTCATGTACAACTATTCGGTGAACTTCTGCGCTATCCTGTGCTCTAGTATGACCTGATTGGCTATGGGGTGGCCAGCAGCGGTGGTCTATGCGATATAGGAGTATTTAGGTTGCGTTAGATTAGGTTACGTTTGCCGGGTCAGGTTTGGACTGCCTTGAATTTCTCCGCGTAGTCTCTTATTCGTTGGACTTCTGCGCCCTACTCGACTCTACTATACTCTGCTTGACCATGGGGTGGCCAGCAATAGTGCTCGCTGCACGTTAGGTTGAGCTACCTTACGTATGGGTGTGTCACAATTGGTTAGGTGAGGAGTAGGTGGCTTTGCCTATTGTGATGTACACTGCCATTCAGCGGACTCCTGCACTCCACGGTCCTCTAATACGGCCAGCCTGGCTCTGGGAAAGACAGCAATATTGGTATCGGCATGTTATGTTGAGTTAGGCTTCGTTTGGTTAATTTTGGTTAGGACCTGCTAGGTTAGAGTATTATTGACTTTTGTGCTTTACACGGCAATGCGGCGGATATCCGGCCTCCACTGCGGTCTGGTATTTTCTGATTGGCTCGGTGGTGATCAGCAACAATGGTCTAGGACCGTTAGGCTCAGATAGATTACGTTTGGTTGGGTAAGGTTACTTTGGGTTGGGCTATGATAGCTTGGAAATTTATGCTCAGCACTGTTATCCTACTGACATCTGGGCTCCACTGTGATCTATCTCACTCCGCTCGGCGCTGGGGCGGCCAGAAATAATGGTCTCATCTCTTTAAGTTTAGTTAGTCCACGTTTGCTTAGGTTCGGATAGGTCAGGTTAGGTTACGATATATATAACTTTTGTGCTGTAAGCTGCTATTTGGTGGCTCTCCGCGCAATACTGTGCTCTAGAGTATTCTGCATGGCTGTGGGGTTACCCGCAGTTGTGGTCGTGACACTATAGTTTTTGTTATGTTACTTTTGGTTATGCTGGTTTTGGTTAGGTATGTCTATAGTGGCTTTGACTTTTGTGCTATACCCTGCTATACGTTTGATCCATGCGTTCTACATCGCGCTGCTATACTCTCCTTCGCTCCCGTGAGGCCAGCAATAATGGTCGTGGGCCGTCAGGTTGCGTCAGGTTCTCGCTCCCGTGAGGCCAGCAATAATGGTCGTGGGCCGTCAGGTTGGGTCAGGTTACGTGAGGCTACGATAGGTTGGGATAAGCTTGGTTAGGATAGCTTCGGCTTTTGTGCTGTACGCGGCTTTACGTTGGATTTCAGCGCTATACTCTGCACTAGTATGATCTGCTTGGCTCTTGCGAGGCCTGCAAGCATGGTCTCGGCACGTAAGGTCAAGTTTTGTTAGGTTAGGTTAGCTCAGGTTAGTTTGCGGTATCTTTGACTTTTGTGCTATACGCTGCAATGCGGCGGATTTCGGCGCTCTACTGTGCTCTAATATATTCTGGTTTGGTCTACGGAATTCAGCAATACTGTTCTCGGCACGTTAGGTTGAGTTATGTCACGTTTGGCTTTGTTACCACAGGGCAGCTTTCACTTTTGTACTATACACTGCTGTTCGTCGTATTTCTGCACTCCACTGTTATCTGATGTTCTCTGCTTTGCTCTGTGAACGCCAGAAGTAGTTGTCCCGGCACGCCAGGTCGTGCTACATTACGTTAGGCTAGGTTAGGCTGGGTTGGGTTGAATTAGGATATCTTTGACTTTCCTAGCATAGACTGCTATTCCGTAGATTTCTGGGCTCTACTCTGCTCTACTATATTCTGCTGGCGATGGCGAGGCCAGCAATAATGGACTCGGCTCGTTGTGTTTGGTTAGTCTACGTTTCGTTAGGTCATGTTGGGTCAGAATAGGTTACGGTACCATTGACTATTTTTCTGTATATTGCTGCTCGGCGGCTTTCTGCCTTCTACTGTGCTTTAGTATATTCTGCTTGCCTCAGGGCATGCCTTTAACGGTGGTCTCGGCACGTTTGGTTGGGTTAGGCTACGTTTGGTTAGGATATATCTGTTTGGGTTAGGTTCGAGTAGCTTTGGCATTCGTGATAAACACTGGTTTTCGGTGGATTTCTGCGCTCTACTGAGATCTACCGTATTCTGCTTCACCCTAGTGTGTCCAGCAATGGTGCTTGCGTCGCGTTATGTTGAGTCAGGCTTGGTTTTTTTATGTTATGTTGGTTTGGGTTAGGTTCGGATGTCTTTGACTTTTCTGCTATGCACAGCGATTGTATAGATTGATGCGCTCTACTCCCCTCCAATAAGTCATGCCTGGTTCTGGGGGACCAGCAATAGTGGTCTAGGCACGTTAGGTTCTCCTATGATATGTTTGGTTATGCTACGTTTTGCTAATTTAGGACAGGGAAATTTGACGTTTGTTCTATACACTGCTATTCGGTGGACCCCTGCGCTCTACATTGCTCTACTATACTCTGCTCGACCCTGGGTAGGACAGCAGTAGTGGATTCGCCACGTTAGGTTGAGATAGGCTACGTTTGCTTGTGTTTCGTTTGGATACGTAGGAGGGGATAGGTTTCACTATTGAGCTGTACACTGCTGTTCGGTGGATTTCTGCTCTCTACCGTGATCTAGTATGATCTGCCGGGCTCTGGGGAGGCCACAAATTAGGTTCTGGGCACGTTAGGTTGAGCTACGCTACATTTCTTTCGGCTTCGCTGGTATGGCTTAGGTCTGCATAGCTTTGACCTTCGTGGTATACGCTGCTACCCGGTAGATTACTGCGCTCTGCTGTGCTCTACTACACTCTAGATGATTCTGGGGAGGCCAGCAATAGTTGTCACGACACGTTAGGCTTAGTTAGGTTACGTTTGGTTATGTCAAGCATGGATAGTTTAGGACACCGTAACTTCGATTTTTCCGCTATACTCCGCGATTCAATGGATTTTTGGGTTCTACTCTCCTCTAATATGTTCTGCTTGGCTCTGGGCAGGCCAGCAATAGCTGTCGCGCCACGTTCGATAGAATTAGGTTACGTTTGGTCGTGTTACGTTTGGTTAGGTCAGGAGGGGCAGGTATTGACTTTTGTGCCATGCAATGCCATTCGGTAGATTCCTGCACGCTGGTGCGCTCTAATATGTTCAGCTCGGTACCAACAATAGCGGTATCTGCTCGATACGTTGAGTCAGACTACGTTTGGTTAGGTTAGGCTTGGACAGGTTAGTTTGGGTTATGTTCGACATTTGTGACTTACACTGCAATGCAGAGGATTCCTGCGCTCTACTGCGCTCTAATATGTTAAGCATGGCGCTCAGAGTGCCAGCAACAGTGGCATCGGCAGGTTACTATGAGACAGGCTACGTTCGGTTATGTTAGGATAGGTCATGTTAGATTAGGATACCTTCGACTCTTGTGCTTTACACTGCAATGCGGCGGATTTCTGCGCTCTACTGCACTCTAGTATATCCTGGTTGGCACTGTGGAAGTCAGCAATTGTGGTCTTGGTACGTTAGGTCGGGTTACGGTACGTTTGGACATGTTATGCTTGGTTAGGTTAGGCCACGATTGCTATGACTTTTGCGGTATACCCTGCTATTCGTTGAATTTCTGCGCACCACTGTGGTTTCATATGTTCAGCTTGGTTCTTGGAACGACCGAAATAGCGGTCTCTGCACTTTATGCTGAGTTATGCTATGTTTGGTTAGGGTGTGTTTCACTATTGTGCTATTCGCTGCTCGTTGGTTGATCCTGCTGTCTACTGTGCTCCAGTTTGATCTGCTTGGCACCGGCGAATCTAGTAATATTTGTCTCGACACGTTAGGCTAAGTTATGATACGTTCGTTTTTATTACGCTTGGATGGGTTAGGATAGGTTGGCGGCGACTATTGTGCTATACAAATCTGTTCGGCGGATAACTGCGCCCTACCATCGTCTAATATGCTCTGCTTTGATCGGGGGAGGACAGAAATAGTGTCCACATCACGTTATGTATGGTTAGATGACACTTGGTTAGGTTAGGTTTCTTGGGTTAAGACAGGATATCCTCGACTTTTGTGCAGTACACAGATATGCGGTGGATTTCTGCGCTCTGCTGCGGTCTAATGTGCTCTGCCTGCCTCTGTGGATGACAGAAAAATTGGTCTCGCCACTTTATGTTTATATACTCTTCGTTTGGGTTGGTAATATAAGGTCAGGTTATGTTAGGGTATGTATGTCTTTCATGCTATGCACTGCAGAGCGGTGAATTTCCGTGCTCTGCTGCTCTCCAGAATACGCTGCTTGGCTCTGGCGATGACTGCATTGGCGGCCTCGGCACGTTAGTTTTACATATGTCACGTTTGGTAATGCTACGTTTTGTGTAGTTAGGGCAGGATAGTTTAGACGTCTGTGCTATACAGAGCTACCCTCCGACTTGTGCGCTCTGCTGCGTTCTAATATCCTCTGCTTGGCTCTTGGGAGGCCGGCAATGGTTGTCTCGGAGCGTTAGGATTGTGTAGGCTACGTTCGCGTATGACAAGTTTGGTTGTGTTAGGGCAGAGTATCCTAGACCTTCGCGCCAGTCACTGCCTTTCGGTGGATTTCTGCGCCCTACTGCGCTCCAATATCTTCTGCTTGGCTCCGGGGTGCCCAGTAATAGTGGTTTCGGCGCTTTGGGTTTAGTTATGTTCCGTTCCGTTGGGGTAGGTTAGGAAGGCATGGTTATGATTTCTTTGTCTTTTATGCCATACACAGCTTTTCGGAGTATTTTTGCGCTGTACATTGCTCTACTATACTCTGCCCGACTCTGGGGATGCGAGCAAAATTTGTGGCACGTCAGGTTGTGTTAGGATAGGTTAGGTTATGTTCGGTAAGGGTAGATTTGACATATGTACTATACACAGTTATCCGGTGGATTTCAGTGTTCTACTGCGACCTACTGCATTCTGCTTGTCTCTGACGACGGCAGCAATAGTGGTCCCGGCACGTCAAGTTGTGTCATGTTACGTTCGGTTTGGTTAGGTTATGTCAAGCTCGGTCTGACTATCTTTGACTTTCGTGTCTTACACTGCTATTCGGTGGATTTCTGCGCTCGAATGAGCTCTACTATACCCTGCTTGGGCCTGTGGAGGCCAGCATTAGTGGTCGTGGCACGTCAGGTTGAGGTTGGTTACTGTTTGTTAGGTTAGGTTAGGATACCTTCACCTTTTGTTCCGGCGGATTCCAGCTCTCTACGGTGCTCTAGTGCATTCCGCTTGTCTTTGTGGAGGCCAGCAATAGTTGCCCAGGCTCACAATGTTGAGCAAGGTTACGTTTGTATATGCTGCGTTTTGTCACGTTAGGCAGCGATAGATTTAAGTTTTGTGCTACACACTGCTATTCGGTGGATTTCTATGGACTACTATGATCAAGTATGCACCGCTTTGTTTTGGGGCAGCCAGAAGTATGGGCCGTGGCGCGTTAGGTTGCGTAATGTTACGTTTGGTGTGGCTATGTCTGTTTGAGTTAGGTTATGATGCCTTTGTCTTCTGTGCTGTACGCTGGTATGCTGTCTCCTTCTGCCCATTACTGTACTCTAGTAGGTTCTGCTTGGCTCTGTGGAAGCCAGTAACAGTGGTCCTGGACGCATTAGTTTCGGTTGGGATGCGCCTGGCTATGTTACGTTAGTTTAGGTTAGGTTTCTGTTGCTTCGACTTTTCTGCTGTACACTGCGATTCTATGGCTTCCTGCGCTCTACTTTCCTCTAATATGCGCTGCATGACCCTGAGGAGGCCATGAATACTCGTCGTGGCACGTTAGGTTGAGTTATATTACGTTTGGCTAGGTTAGGTTAAACTGGGTTAAGTTAGGATAGCTTTGACTTTTGTGCCCAACACTGGTATTCTATGGACTTCTGTGCTCTAGGGCGCTCTATCATATTCCGCTTGTCTCTGGGGACGCCAGAGCTAGCGGTCGCGGCAGGTTAGGTTGAGTTTTGTTACGTTTAGTTAGGTTAGGTTGCGATAGGTTTGGACAGGATATCTCCGGCTTCTGTGCTATTCACTTCAATGCGGCCGATTTCTGCGCTCGACTGTTCTGTAGTATATTCTGCTTGGCTCTGTGGAGGCCACCCATAGCGATCTCGGCACGTTACGCTGGTTTACGCTACGTTCAGTTAGGTTACGTTGGTTTGGGTTAGGTCTGCATAGCTTTGCCTTTCATGGTATACACAGGTATTTGGTGGACTTCTGCGCTCTACATTGCTCTGCTATAGTCTGCCCGACTCTGGCTCGTCCAGCAACAGTGGTCGTAACACGGTTGTTTGAGTTAGGCTGCATTTGGCTATGCTACGCTGAGTTAGGTTCGGTTGCGATGCCTTTGGCTTTTGTGTTATACACTGCCATTCCTTGTATTTCTACGATGTACTGTACTCTTGTATGTTCTGCTTGGCACTGGAGAAGCCAGAAATAGTGATCTCGGCTCGTTAAGTCTAGGTAGTCCACGTTTGGTTATGCTGGGCAAGGTCAGGCTAGGCATGAATATACTTGGCTTCTGTGCTATACGTTGCTATTTGGTGGTCCTCTGCGCTCTACTGTGCCAAAGTATATTTTGCTTGGCTCTGGGGATTCCAGTAATATAGGTCTTGGTGCGCTAGTTTGAGTTAGGATACGTTTGGTTATAACACGTTGGGACGTGTTAGGAGATCGTAGCCTTGACCTTTGTCATATACACTGCTTTACGGTGGGTATCCGCTCTCCACATTGCTACACTACATTCTGCTCGGCTCTGGGGAGGCCAGTGATCGCGGTCCCGGTACATCAGTTTGATTTAGGCTACCCTTGTTTATGGTACGTTTGGCCAGGGTTGGAGAGGGTGGCACTGACGTCTCTGCTTTATTCTGCTATTCGGTGGACTTCTGCTCTATACTGTGCTCTATCATGCTCTGCTTGGCACTGGGGAGGGCGGCATTACTGGTCGCGGCACGTTAGGTTGAGTTACGTTACGTTTGGTTTTGTTAGATTAGGTTAGGTTTTGTCAGGATGTCTTCGACTTTGTGATGTTCGCTGCGATGCGTTCGGCTTCTACGCTCTACTGTCCTCTAGTATATTCTGCTTGGCTCTGCGTTGGCCAGCGACAGCGGTCTCCGCACGTTAGGATGTGTTAGACTACGTTCGGTTGGGTTAGCTTTAGTTGGGTTTGAGCAGGATATCTCTGACTTTTGTGCTCTACACAGACATTCTAAGGGCTCCTGCGCTCTACGGTGCTCTAATATCTTCTTCATGTCTCAGGGAATACCAGCAATAGTGGCCTCGGCACTTTACGCTGAGCTAGGCTACGTTTGGTTAGGTTAGGTTGGGACAGGATTGGTTAGTATTCCTTCGACATTTGTGCTTTACTCAGAAATGCGGCGGTTTTCTGGGCACTACTGTGCACTAGCATATTCTGCTTGTCTCTGCGGTGTCCAGCAAAGGTGGTGTTGGCATGTCAGCTTGAGTTAGGCATCGTTTGGCTAGGTTATATTATTTTGGGCTAGCTTTGGGTGGCTTTGACTTTCAAGGAATACACTGCTACTCGATGGATATCTGCGCTCCACTGTGACCTGATACGTTCAGCTGTGCTCTGGGAAGGACGGCAATAGTGGTCTGTGCACCTTATTCTCTGTCAGGCTACGTTTGTTTCGAGTAGGTTAGGTCAGGCTAGGTTAGGTTATCTTTGACTTTTGTGCTTTAAAGTGCAACGCCGCGGGTTTCCATGATCTACTCTGCTCCATTATTTTCTGTTTGGCTCTAGGGAGTTCGGCAATAGTGGTTTAGGGCGGTCATGTGGAGATAGGCCACGTTTGGCTGTGCTACGTCTTGCTTAGGTTGGGCAATTGTAGCATCGACTTTCGTGCTATAACCTGCTATTCGGTGGACTTCTACGCTCTAATGAGATCTAGTATGCTCTGCTTCTCTCTGGGGAAGCTAGAAACAGTGACCGCGGCGCGTTAGTTAGAGTTAGGTTACGTTTGCTTGGGTTACGATCGATTTGGTTAGGATAGGCTATCTTTGACTTTTTCGCTGTACACAGAAATGCGGTGGAATTCTGCGCCCTGCTGTCATTACGTATGCTCCGCTTTGCTATGTGGAGGACAGAAACCGTGGTCGCGGCGAGTTATACACGGATAGGTTACGTTGGTTTAGGTCAGGTTTGTTTTGGTTAGGACAGGATATCATTGTCATCTGTGCAGTACACTGAAATGCGGAGTATTTCAGCGCTCTACGTTGCTCTGCCATATTCTGCTCGACTCTGAGGTGGCAAGTAACAGTGGTCATGGCTCGTTGTGTTGAGTTCGGCTTCGTTTGGTTAGGTAATATCTGCTTGCGTTAGGTCAGGTTAGGTCTGACTTTTCTGCGATACACAGCGTGCATCTATCAGAATCTATGGGATTCTGCGCTATACTCTCCTCTAATATGCTCCGTTCGACTCTGTGGTGGCCAGCAATACCGGTCGCGGCACGTTTGGTGTGTTTGGTTACGTTCGGTTACGTTAGGTTTTTCCGGGCTTGGTCATGATATCTTTGACTTCAGTACTGTACACTGGATTGCGGAGGACCTCTGCAATCCACAGTGCTCTAGTATGTTCTGTTTGGGTCTGGGGAAGCCACTAATTGTCGTCTCGGCACCTTAGGTTGAGATAGGGCACGTTCCATTGTGATACGTTGGCTTAGGTTAGGTTGAGTTAGCTTCGACTTCGCTGCCGTACACTGCGATACTATTGATTTCTGCGCCTGGTCTCCTGTAATATGCTCTGCTTGACCCTGTGGAAGCTAGAAATGCTGGACCCTGCACGTTAGGTTGAGTTAGATTACGTTCGGTTAGGCTAGGTTAAGTTGGGCAAGGATAGGGTAGCTTTGACTCTTGTGCTCAACAAAGATATTCTATGGACTCCTGTGCTCTACCGTGATCTACCACATCCCGCTTGCCTCTGGCATCTCCAGCAGTAGTGGTCGCGGCACGTTAGGCTCAGTTATGTCACGTTTCATTATGTTAGGTTAGGCTAGGTGTGGTCATGATGTCTTTGACTTTTGTGCCATTCTCAGCAATGCAGTAGATTTCAACGCCCTACTGTTCTGTAATATATTCTGCTTTTCTCCGCGGAGGCCCGAAATTGTGGTCTCGCACCTTAGGTTGGGATGGGACACGCTTCGTTGTGTTACATTATCACAGATTATACCGGTGTATCTTTGACTTTTCTGCCATACTCTGCGATTCTATGGATTTCTGCTTCCTACCCTCCTCTAATATGTTCTGCTTGGATCTGTGGAGAACAGCAATAGTGATCGCGTCACGATACGTTGAGTTAGGTTGCGTTCGGTTAGGTTATGTTTGTTTGGGTCAGGTTTGGATAGCTTTAACTTTCTTTGTATAGACAGCTATTCGGTGGATTTTTGTGCTCTACTGCGCTCTACTGTACTCTGCTCGTCTCTGGGGAGACCAGAAAGAGTGGTCGCTGCAGGTAAGGTTGTGCTAGGTTATGTTTGGTTATGTTACGATTGGATCTGTTAGGAGAGGTTAGCTGACATTTGTGCTCAACACTGCTATCCTATGGACTTCTGTGCTCTACTGTGCCCTACCATACCCTGCTAGACCATGGGGAGTGCAGTAATTGTGGTTTCGGCACATTACGTTCAAATAGGCTACGTCTTGCAATGTTTCGTTTGGTTAGTGTAGGGGAGGTTATCTTCGACTTTTGTGCCGTACACAGAAATGCGGTGAATTTATGCGCTCTACTGTGTTCTAGTATGTCATGCTTGGCTCTGTGGAGGCCAGTAAATGTGGCCTTGCCGAGTTAGGTTGATACAGGCTACGTTTGGTTAGGTTATGTTAGCTATGGTTAGATTCGGATATCTTCGACTTTTCTGCCATACACTGCGATTCTATGGACTTCTTCTCTCTTCTCACGTCTAATAAGTTCCGCTTTGCTCTGCTGAGGCCAGTAGCAGTGGCCCCGTCACGTTAGTTTGGTTTTGGCTACGCTTTGTTGAGTTACCTTTGGTTAGGATAGGATAGGAAGGCTTAGACTTTTGTGATCTACGCTACTATTACGGTGGATTTATTCTCTCCACTCTGTCCTAATACGCTTCGTTCGGCGCTGGGGAGGCCAGCAATACTGATCTCGGCGCGATAGGTTGAGCTACGATACGTTTGATTGGGTTACGTTGGTTTGTGTTATGTCCGGATAGCTTTGACTTTCGTGGCGTACGCCGCTATGCGGCTGATCCTTGCGCTCTAATATGTTCTGCTTCGCTCTTGGGAGGCCAGCAATAGTTGTCTCGCCACGTTAGGTTGAGCTATGCCTGGTTTGGCTGTGTTACGTTCGATGAGGTTAGGACAGTATAGTTACACATCTATGCTATACACCGCTATCCTCCGACTCCTGCGCTCTACTTCGCTCTGATATTCTCTGCTAGGCTCTGGGGAGGCCAGCAACAGTGATCTCGTTGCGTTAGGTTTAGTTAGGCTTCGTTTGGATGTGTTACGTTCGGCTGGGTTAGTATAGGATAATTTGGTCTCTGTGCTATTAACTGCTATTCGGCTGATTTCTGCGTTCTAATGTCCTCCAACATGCTCTGCCTGGCTCTGCAGATGTCAGCAATATTGGTCTCGTGACGCTATGCTTAGACACACTACGTTTAGATAGGCAAGACAAGGACAGGTTATGACATGGTGCGTTTGGCTCTTGCGCTATACACTGCTATTCGGTGGATTTCTGCACTCTAAAGCACTATAATATGCTTCGCCTGGCGCTGGATAGGCCAACAATATTCGTCCCGTCACGTTATGTTGGGTTACACTACGTATGGATAGGTTACGTTAGACGAAGTAAGGACAGGATGTGTTTGACCCTTGTCCTATAGACGGCAATGCGGTGGACTTGTAAGCTCCGCTGTGCTATAGTATATTCTGCTTGGCTCTGGGGAGGCCTGCGGTAGTGGTCTCAGCACGGTAGGTTGAGATATGCTACGTTCGGTCGTGTTACTTATGGTCAGGTTGGGATGGGATAGTCTAGACTTTTGTGCTATACACGGCTAAGCGCTGATTTCCGCACTTTGCTGTACTCTAGCATATTCTGCATGGCTCTGGGGGTGCCTGCAGTAGTAGCTTCGGCATATTCGGCTGAGTATTGGCAGGTTTGTTTATGTTACGTTTGGAAAGGGCAGGATAAAGTAGATTAGGCTTTGGCGCCATACGCTGCTGTTCGGCGGATTTCTGCGCTCTACTGTGCCCTACTACATTCTGTTTGGCTGATGCAGGTCCAGGAAGAGTGGTCGCGGCAGGTTACGTTGAGATTTGCTGCGTTCGGTTAGGTTAGGTTAGTTCAGGTTTTGTTAGGGTATTTTAACTTTTCTGCTATACACTGCTATTCGGTGGACATTTGCGTCCTACGTTGCTCTACCATACTCTTGTCGACTATGAGGAGGCGAGCAATAGCGATCGCCGCACGTTATTTTGAGTTAGGTTCCGTTCGGGTAAGTTACGTTTGTTATGTTACGTTTGGCTTGGCTAGTAGAGGCTACTTTGACTTTTGTGCTTTACACTGCTATTCCGTGGCTTTCTGTGATCTACGGCGCCCTTCTATATTCCGCTTGTCTCCGGGAATGACAGCAGCAGTCGTCGCTTCACGCCCTGCTGTGTTACGCTACGTTTGGTTTGATTAGGGTATGTCGGGTTATGTTGGGATATCTTCGACTTTTGTACCCTTCACTGCAATGCGTTGGATTTCTGCGCACTATAGTGCTCTAGTGTACTCTGCTTGTCTCTGTGGAGGTTAGCAATAAAGTTCTCGTCATGTTACGTTGAGATGGGTTACCATTGGCTATGTTAAATTTGCCTAGGTTAGGCGAGGCTACTTTGACTTCTGTGCTATTCGCTGCTATTCGGGGGATTTCTGTTATCCATAGGGCTCTACTACATTCTAGTTTTGCTCAGGGGATGCCAGGAGCAGCGGTCGCAGCACGTCATGATGGGTTATGCTGTGTTCGGTCGGGTTAGACTGTATCAGGTTAGGTAAGGGTATCTAGGTCCTTTGTGTCATTCACTGCCATGCTGTGGATTTCTGCGTCCTACTGTGCCCTGGCACATCCTGCTTGTCCCTGTGAATGTCAGAAATTGTGCTTTGGTCATGTTGGGTTGCATGAGGCTTCGTTTGTATGTGTTTCGTTTGGCTAGGTTAGGATAGGCTTCCTTGACTTCTGTCCTATTCACTTCTATTCGGTGGATTTCTCCGCTCCAATGTGCTGTAGTGTGCGCTGCCTGGCTCTCGGGATGCCAGCAATATTGGTCTCGTCACGTTAGCTAGATTAAGGTTACGTTTCGTTAGGTTAGGTTAGCTTGTTTGGATACGCTACGCTTGTTTATGCAATGTCTGGTCAGTTTATGTCAGGATATGTTTGACTTTTGTGCTAGGCGATGCATTGCGGTGGATTTGTGTGATGTACTCTTCTCAACTGTATTCTGATTGGCTCTGGGGTTGCCAGCATCAGAGGCCTAGGGACGTTATGTTCAGTTATTCTACGTTTGGTTAGGTTAGGTTAGACCAGGTTAGGTCGGGATATCCTCGAATCTTGTAACATACACTGCTATTCAGTGGATTTCTTCGCTCTACATTGCTTTACTAAACTCTGCTCGACTCTGATGAGGCGAGCAATAGCGTTCGCGGCACGTTAGTTTGTGTCACATTACGTTTGGTTAGATAAGGTTTAGGCTAAGTTTGGTTGGGATAGGTTTGACTTTCGTGCTGTACACTGTTATTCGGTGTACTTGTGTGACCAACTGTGCTCTACGACATTCTGCATGGCCATGGGTAGGCCAGGGGTAGTGACCGCTGCACGTCATGTTGGGTTATGCAGCGTTAGGTTTGGTTGGATTGTGTCAGGTTATGTTAGTATATCTTCAGCATTTGTGCTACTCACTGCAATGCGGTGGATTTCTGTGCTCTACTGTACCCTAGTACAATCTGCTTGTCTCTGTGGATGTCAGCAATAGTGGTCTGGTCATGGTAGGTTGAGCCAGGCTTCGTTCGTGCTTGTTGCGTTCGGCTAGGTTAGGATAGGCTACAATGTCTTTTGTGCTATTCACTGCTATTCAGTGAATATCTGCGCTCCAATGTGCCGTACTATATTATGCTTGGCCCTGGGAATTCCACCAATGGTGGCCGCGACACGTTACTATGTGGTAGGCTACGTTCGGTTAGGTTACGTTAGCTTGGGTTGGGCCAGGATAGATGTGACCTTTGTGCTATACTCGGCGATTGTATTTATTTGTGCGCTCTAGTGTCCTATAGTAAGTTCTGCCCGACGCTGGAGGGCCATCAGTAGTAGTCGGGGTATGTTATGTTGAGTTGTGTTACGTTTTGTTAGGTTAGATGAGGCAATGTTTGGCTAGGATAGATTCGACTTTCGTGTTATACACTGTCTTTCTGTGGATTTCTACACTCGACTTTGCCCTACTATATTCTGCGTGGCACTGGGGATTGCAGCAATGGTCGCGGCACGTTATGTTGTGTTGGGCTATGTTTGATTAGGCTATGTCAGTTTATGTTTGGCTGTGGTGGCTCCGACTTTCGTGCTATACACTACTACACGGTGGTTTCCGGTTATCTACAGCGCTTTACTGCATTCTGCTTGTCTCCGTGGAGTCCAGCAGCAGTGGTCGCGGCACGCTGGGTTGAGTTTGCTACTTTCGGTTAGGATAGGTTTTCATGTTATGTTGGGATATCTACGACTTTTGCGATATTCACTGCAGTGCGGAGTATCCCTGCTAACTACAGTACCCTGGTACCGTCTAAATGTCTCTGAGGAGGTCAGCTATAGTTGGTACGTCATGTTTGCTTGAGTTAGTCTACGCTCGGTTAGGATAGGTTTTCAGGTTATGTTGGGATATCTACGACTTTTGCGCTATTCACTGCAGTGCGGAGTATCCCTGCTAACTACAGTACCCTGGTACCGTCTAATTGTCTCTGAGGAGGTCAGCTATAGTTGGTACGTCATGTTTGCTTGAGTTAGTCTACGTTTGGGTGTGTTAGGTTAGGTCAGGTTATGCAATGATATCTACGGCTTTTGTGCTATTCACTGCAATGCGGTGGATTTCTGCGCTATACTTTGCTTTGGAGCATTGCCCTTGTCCTTTGGGGGCGAGCAACGGCGGTCACGTCAAGTAAGGTTGAGTTATCTTACGTCTGGACATGTCACGTTTGGCTAGGTTAGGATAGGCTACACTGACTTCTGTGCTTTACACTGCTGTTCCGTAGATTACTGCGATCTACTGTGCTCTACTAAATTCTGCTTCGTTCTGGGGAGGCCAGGAGCAGTGGTCGCGGTAAGTCATGTTGTGTTATGCTGTGCCTGGTTAGGTTAGACTATGTCTGGTTAGGTTAGGGAATCCACGGCGTTTGTGCCATTAACTGCAATGAGGTGGATTTCAGCGCTCTAATGTGCTCCAGTGCAATCTGCTTGGCTCTGCCACGGCCAGCAATATTGTTCTCGTCACGTTATTTTGATTTACACTACGTTTGGATAGGTTATGCGGTGCCAAGTTCAGTCAGGTTTTGTTTGACTTTCGTGCTATACACTGCAATGCGGTGGATTTCTGCGCTCTAATGTGATCTAGTGCACTCTGCCTGGTTCTGGGTATGCCAGCAATATTGTTCTCGTCACGTTATGTTGTGCTACCCTACGTTTGGATATGTTAGGCTAGGGCAATTTGCCTCAGGATATGTATGACTTTTGTGGTGTTCACTGCAATGTGGTGGATTTCGGCGCTCTGATGTGCTCTAGTATCTTCTGGTCGGCTCTGGGTTTGCCAGCAGTAGTGGTCTCGGCACATTAGGTTGAGTTGCTATTCAGAGGATGTCCGCGCTCTACATTGCTCTGCTATACTCCGCTCGTCTCTGTGGAGGCGAGCAATAGATGTCGTGGCACGGTAGGCTGAGTTAGGTTATGTTTGGTTAGGAAAGGTTAGGTTTGTTTGGTTGGGATGGAATTGACTTTCGTGCTCTAAATTGCTTTTCGATGGATTCCTGTGATCCACTCTTCTCTACTACATTCTGGCTGGCTGCGTGGAGGCCGGCAGCAGTGGTCGCTGCACGCTCTGTTGGGATAACCCACGCTTGGCTAAGTTAGGTTAGGTGCGGTTATATCAGGATACCATCGACATTTACGCTATTCACTGCATGGCGGATGATTTCTGCGAGCAGCTGTGCTCTAGTGCTCCATACTTGTCACTGTGAAGGACAGTAACAGTTTTCACGTCATGTTTGGTTGAGTAAGGCTGCTTTTGGAAATGTTACGTTTGGATATGTTAGGATAGCATACTTTGAATTTTGAGCTGTACACTGCTATTCGGTGGATTTCTGCGCTCTAATGTGCTCTAACATGCTCTGCGCGGCTCTAGGTGGCCAGAAATATTGGTCTCCTCTCGTCTTGCATAGTTACACTACGTTTGGGTAGGATATGTGAGATTAGGTTAGGTCTGGGTATGTCTGACTTAAGTGCTATTCACTGGAATGCGGTGGATTCTTGCGCTCTAGTGTGCTCTAGTACATTCTGCTTGGCTCTGTCGAGGCCAGCAATAGTGGTCTCGCAATGTTTGGTTGAATTAGACTACGTTTGGGTATGTCCTATTTGGCTAGGTTAGGATATGCTTCTCTGACTTTTGTCCCGTTCACTGACATTCGGTGCATTTCTGCGCTCTGGTGTGCACTAATATGCTCTACCTGTACCAGGGGAGGCCAGCCACAGTGGCCTCGGCACGTTAGGCTGAGTTATACTACGTTTCGCTTGGTTAGGTTGGGTTAGGTTAGGTAAGGTTGTTTTCGGCTTTTGGGCTCTAAACTGCTGTTCGGTGGATCCCTGCTCTGTAATGTGTTCTAATATGTGCTGCTTGTCTCTACGATGTCATCAATAACGAGCGACGCACGTTACGTTGTGTTATGCCACGTCTGGTTAAGTAAGGTTGTGCCAGGTATGGTTACGGTCTCCTCGACTTCTGCGCTTTTCGCTCGAATGCGGTGCATTTCTGCTCTCTGCTGTACTCTAGTATTTCCTTCATGACTCTGGGTAGGCCAGCAATAGTGGTTTCGGCACGTTAGGTTGACGTATGCTACGTTCGGTTATGTTACGTTTGCGAGGATAGGACATGATAGTTCAGACTTTGGTGCCATACACTCCTATCCGTGGATTTCTGCCATCTACTGCTTTCTAATATTTTCCGCTTGTGTCTGTGGAGGCCAGAAATAGTAGCTTCGGCACGTTAGTTTGTGCTAGGTTACGTTTGGTTATGGCATGTTGAGTTAAACTCGGTCACGTTAACTTGGTCTTTCGTGCTATACACTGCTGTTCGGAGTATTTCTGCGCTGTACTCTGCTCTACTATATTATCCTTAGCCATGGGAATGCGAGCAATATTGGTCCCGCCACGTTAGGATGCGAAAGGTTACGTTTGGTTAGTTTAGATTTGGTTAACTTCGGTAAGGGTAGCTTCGACTTTCGTGTCATACACTGATATACCGTGGATTTCTGCGCTTAACCGGGCTCTACTACATTCTGCTTGGCCCCGTAGAGGCCAGCAACAGTGGCCGCCGCGCGTTATGTTGAGGAAGGCAACGTTTGGTTAGGTTACGTAAGCTTGGGTTAGGTCTGGGTACATACGACTATCGCGCAATGCACTGCTCTTCTATTTACTTCTGCGCCCTACTGCCCCTAGTAAGCTCTGCCCGCCTCGGTGGCGGCCAGCAATAGTGGTCTGGATACGATAGATTTTACTTCTGCGCCCTACTGCCCCTAGTAAGCTCTGCCCGCCTCTGTGGCGGCCAGCAATAGTGGTCTGGATACGATAGGTTGAGCTATGTTACGTTTGGTTATACTAAGATTGTGTATATTAGGACAGGATAGCTTTGGCCTTTGTGCTATACACTGCTGTTCGGTGGAGTTCTGGGCTCCAGTGTGCTCTAGTATGTTTTGCATAACTCTGGGGTGTCCAGCAATAATGATCTCGGCACGTCAGTATGAGCTATGCTACGTTCGGGTATGATACCTTTGGTGCGGTTAGGATACGATAATACAGACATTTGTGCTATACACAGCTTTCCGCGTATTTCTGCGATCTGCTGCGTTCCAATATTACCTGCTTTGCTCCGGGAAGGTCAGCAATAGTGGTCTCGGCAAGTCAGGTTGAGCAATGTAACGTTTGGTTATGTTAGGATTGGCTTGGATAGGCGAGGATAGCTTCGACTTTAGTGCTATAGTCTGCTATTAGGTGGATTTCTGCGCCCCACACTGCTCTAGTATTTTCAGCTCTCCTCTGGGAAGGCCAGCAATGGTGGTCTCGGCACGCTACGTTGAATTATGTCACGTTCGGTTAGGTTGGGTTAGGCTGAGCTTGGCTAAGTTAGCTTTAATTCATGTGCTGTACACTGCCATTAGGAGGATTCCTGCGACAAACTGTGCTCTAGTATTTCCGGCTTGGCTCCGGGGAGGGCAGCCATAGCGATCTCGACACGGTAGGTTGAGTAACGCTATGTTCGGATATGTTCCGTTTGTTTGGGTTAGGCATGGGTGGCTTTGACTTTTCTGATATACAGTGCGATTCTATTGATTTTTGCGTTCTACTCTCCACTAATGTGTTCTGCTTGGCCGTAGGGAAGCCAGAAATAGTGGTTGCGTCACGCGAGGTTGGGTTTTGTTACGTTTGGTTATGCTACGTTTGGATAGGCAAGGAGAGGATATCTCTGACTTTAGTGCTGTAGTCCGATATCAGGTTGATCTCTGCGCCCTACTCTGCTATAGCATTTTCAGCTTGGCTCTGGGAAGGCCAGCAATGGTGTTTTCGGCACGTTATGTTGAGACATGTCACGTTCGGGTAGGTTGGGTTAAGGTATGGTTGGTTATTGTAGGTTTAACTTTTGTTCTGTACACTGCTTTACGGTAGATTTCTGCGCTCTACTGTGGTCTAGCATGTCCTGCTTGACTCTGCGGAGGGCAGCAATAGCGGTCTCGCCACGTCAGTTTGAGTTATGCTATGCCTGGCTATGTTCTGTTGGCTTGGGTGAGGCATGGGTAGCATTGACTCTTCTGACATACACTGCGATTCTGTGGATTCCTGTGCTCTACTCTCTACCAGTTCGTTCTGTGTGTCTCTGGGGAGGCCAGCAATAGTGGTCGCGGCCCACTAGGCTGAGATATTTTAAGTTCGTTTATGTTTGATTGATTAGGTTAGGAGAGGAGAGCTTTGACATTGTTGATATAGTCTGCAATTAGGTGGAATCCTGCGCCCACAGTGCCCTAATATTTTCAGCTCGGTTCTGAGATGGACAGCAATAGTTGTCTCTGTACGTTATGTTTAGTGGCGTTACTATCGGTTCGGTTGGGCTAGGCAATGTTTGGTTAGGAGAGCTTCATCTCTTGTCGTGTACGCGGGTATTCTGTGGATTTCTGCTCCCTACTGTGCTCTAGTATGCCCTGCTTGGTCCAGGGGAGGGCAGCAATAGAGGTCTCGGCACGTTAGTCTGGGTTACGCCGTGTTTGTCTATGTTCTGTTGGTTTGGACCAGGTTTGGGTAGCTCTGGCTTTCCTGATATACGCTGCGATTATATTGATTTCTGCATTATACTCTCCACTAATGTGTACTGCCTGGTTCTGGGGATGCCAGAAATAGTGGTCGCGACACGTTAGGTTGAGTTAGGTCACGTTCGGTTAAGTTACGGTTGGACAGGTTAGGAGAGGGTAGCTTTGCCTTCTGTGCTATAGTCTGCTGTTAGGTGGATTCTTGCGCCCTACAGTGCTCTAACATGTACTGCTTGGCCCTGGGAATGCCAACAATAGCGCTCTCGGCACGATACGTTGAGTCACGTTAGGGTCGGTCAGGTTGGGTTAGGCTAAGCTTGATGAGGATAGCTTCAACTTTTATGCTGTACACTGCTATTCGGTGGACTTCTGCTGTCTACTGTGCTCTAGTTTGTCCTGCTTGGTCTTGGGGAATGCAGCAATAACGGTCTCGGCACGTTGGTTTTGAGTTATGTTATGTTTGGTTATGTTCCGTTGGTTAAGGGTTATGCTTGGGTAGCTATTACTTTTCTGATATACACAGCGATTCTACGGATTTCTGCGCTCCGCACTCCGCTAATGTGCTGTGCTTGGCTCTGTGGAGGCCAGCAATAGTGGTTGCGGCACGTTATATTCAGTTATGATATGATTCGTTAAGTTAGGAGAGGATGGCGTTGACTTTAGTGCTGTTATCTGCTATTAGGTGGACTTCTGGGCCTCAGTGTGCTCTAATATTTTCAGCTTGGCTCTGGGAGGACCAACAGTAGTGGTCTCCGCACGTTATGTTGAATCATGTTACGCTCGGTTAGGTTGGGTTAGGCTAAGCTTGGTCATGATAGCCTCAACTTTGTGCTGTACACTGCTATTCGGGGTGTTTCTGCGCTCCACAGTGCTCTAGTATGTGATGCTTGGCTCTGTGGAGGACAGGAATAGCGGTCGCGGCAAGTTAGTTTGTGTTAGGCTATGTTTGTTTATGTTCTGTTTGTATTGGTTATGTCTGTGTAGCTTTGACTTTCTGATGTACATTGCGATTCTTCAGTTTGCTGCATTCTACTCTCCACTAATGTGTTCTGCGTGGCTCTGGGGGAGCCAGCAATATTGGTCGCGGGACGTTATGTCGAGTTAAGTTACGCTTGGATATGTTACGATTGGCTAGGTTAAGAGAGGATATCTTTCACTATGGTGATATAGTCTCGTATTAGGTGGATTTCTGCGCCCTACAGTGCTCTATGATGTACAGCTTCGCCCTGGGAATGCCAGCAATATTGCTCTCGGCACGCTACGTTTAGTCACGTTACTTTCAGTCAGATCGGATTACGCTAAGCTTGGTCAGGATAGCTTCAACTTTTATGCTGTACAGTGCCGTTCGGTGGACTTCTGCTCTCTGCTGTTCTCTAGTATGTCCTGCTTGGCTCTGGGGAGCGCATCAATAGCCGTATCGTCACGACGGGATGAGTAAGGCTTTGTGTGGTTATGTTCTGTTTGTTTGGGTTAGGTTTGAGTAGCTTTGACTTTTCGGATATACACTGCGATTCTATGGATTTCTGCGTTCCGCTCTCCAATAATGTGCTCTGCCTGGCTATGGGGTGGACAGCAGTAGTGGTCGCAGCACTTCACGTTCGGTTGTGATACGTTTGGTTTCGTTACGGTCGGTTATGTTAGAAGAGGATAGCTTGACCTCAGTGGCATAGTCGGCTATTACATGGATCCTGGCGCTTTGCAATGCACTAATATTTTCTGCTTGGCCCTGGGACCGCCAGCAATATTGGGCTTGGCACGTTATGCCGACTCATGCTACGCTCGGATAGGTAGGGTTTGGATACGTTTGGCTACGATAGCTTCAACTTTTGTGCTCCACATTGCTATTCGGGTTATTTCTGCGCTCCAATGTGCTCTACCATGCCCAGCATAACTCTGGGGAGGGCAGCAATAGCGCTCTCGGCAAGTTAGGATGAGTTAGGCTACGTTCGCTTATGTTCTGTTTGCCTGGGTTAGTTTTGGGTGGCTTTGACCTTTCTGCAATGCACTACGATTCTCCGGATTTTTGCGCCCTACTCTCGTCTAATGTGTTCTGCCTTGCTTCGGGGGACCAGCAGTGGTGGTCGCAGCAAGAAAGTCTGAGTTATGTTACCTTTGGTTCCTCTACGCTTGGGTAATTTAGGCCATTGTTGCACTGACCTTCGTGCCATAAATTGTTATTCAGTGGATTCCTGCGCTCTACTTTGCTCTACTATATTCTGCGCGCCCCAGGTTAGGCCAGGAATATTGGACGCAGCACGTTAGGTTGGTTTAAATTACGTTCGGTTCTGTTAGGTTTGGTTGGGTTAGGAAGGGGTAGCTTTGACTTTTGTGCTTTACACTGCTATTTGGTGGATTCCTGCGCTCTACTGTGCTCTAGTGTGTTCTGCTTGGTGTTGGGGAGGCCAGCACTATTATTCTCCGCACGTTATGTTTAGCTATGTTACTCTTGGCTTGGCTAGGCTGGGACAGGTTAGGTAAGGATATCTTTGCATTTTGTGCCACACAGTGCAACGCGGTGAATTACTGCGATCTACTGTGACCTAGTATGTTCTGCTTGGTCCTGCGGAGGCCAGCAGTGGCGGGCGCGGCACGCTGTGTTTAGTTATGTTACGCTTGGCTTGGTTAGGTTGGGAAAGGTTTGGTTAGGATAGCTTTCGCACTTGTGCTATACACATCTGTTCGGTCGATATCTGTGCACTGCATTGCTCTACCAGCATCTGCTTGTCTCTGGGGAGGACAGCAATGGCGGTCGTGGGAAGTTCGTTTGAGTTAGGTTAAGCTTGGTTAGGTTAGGATTGGGAAGGTTCGGTTAGGCTGGCTTTGACTTCTCTGCTATACACTGCTTTTCGTGGGTTTCTTAGCTCTGCTAGGGTCTAGTATATTCTGCTTTGCTATGTGGATGCCAGCAGTATCGGTCTCGGCACGTTGGTCTGTGTTGCGTTGCGTTTTGTTACGTTAGGTTCGGATACCTTTGACTTTCGTGCTATACACTGCCATTATATGGACCACAGAGTTCTACTCTGCCCTAATACTCCCCGTTTGGTAATTGGGAGTCCAGCAATAGTTGGCTAGGCAC
>NW_016908724.1:139573-173451 GCF_001483705.2 Eufriesea mexicana | reverse complement strand
ACAGGGTAGCCTCGACTATTGTGCTGTGCACTGCGATTCTATGGATACCTGAGCTTTACTCTCCTCTAATATGTCCTGCTTGGCCATGGGGAAGGCAGCAATAGTTATCTCGGCACGATCAGGGCACTGTAATCAGCCGCACTGAAGAGCAAAGATCAAAGTTCCGACACAATCTAACGTAACCTGACAAGGTCTAACCTAGCCAAGCGATGCCAATCTCAACCTAACGTGTCGAGTCAACCATTACTGGCATCCACAGCGCCCAGCAGAAAATATCAGAGGATCGAAAAGCTCAGACATCCACCGAGTTGCTGTGTGAAGCTCAAAGGTCAAAGCTACCATGTCCAAACCCAACCAAGCGTATCATAAGCAGTTGTAATGTTACCAAAACTTACGTGCCGCGACCGCTTTTGCTGGCCTCACGAGAGCTATACGGAGTATCGGGGAGCAGTGCGTAACTCTGGAATCTTCCGAACAGCAGTGTACAGCACACAAGTAATAGCTAGCCTAACCAATCCATCCAAACCTAACCTAACCAAAAGTAACGTAAATCAAGCTAACCGGACGAGATCACTACTTCTGGCGTTCACAGAGGCAAGCAGATTGTAATAGCGCACAGAAGAGCGCCGAAGGCCATAGAGTAGCAGTGTGTATCACAAAAGTGAGAACTATCGTGGCCTAACACAACGTAGGCTAGCCTAACCAAACGGAATCTAACTTAACCTAACATTCGCGGCCACCATTGCTGGCCTCCCGAGTGTCGAGCAGGGAATAAGGGAGCAATTTAGTGCGCCGAAATCCACATAATAGCAGTGTACAGCACAAAAGTATAAGCTATACTATCATAATGTAACCAAACGTAACATAACAGAACGCAATATATCTCAGACTGCCGTGGCGTGACCAATACTGCTGGCCTCCCCGTAGCCAAGCAGAATATATTAGATCACAGTAGATCGCAGAAATCCGCCGAATAGCAGCGTACACCACGAAAGCCAAAGCAATCCAGATCTAACCCAAACTTACGTAACCTTACCCAACGTAGCGTAATTCAACCTAATGTGCCGAGAACACAATTGTTGGACACTCGAGAATAGAGCAGAAAGCAGTAGAGCAATCTAGGGCGTAGAAATCACCCGAACAGCGGTGTACAGCACAGAAGTCAATGCTATCCTATCCAAACCTAACCAATCGTAACATCAGCAGACATAACGTAGCCCTAAGCTAAGCTCGTATATCAGAGCAACGTAGAACGCAGTAATCGTCCGAATAGCCGTGAATCACACAAAAGTTGAACCCGTCCTCCCTTAACCCAACAAATTGAAGCATAGCCAAACCTATCCCAATATAAATTTCTGCGTCCACTACAACTGGCCTCCCGAGGTTCGATCAGAGAATGGTAAGACACAGTAGGGCGCAGAATTCCACCGAACAACAGTTTATAAAGCGAAGGTCAAAGCTATCCTCTCCTAACCTGAACAAGCGTAACATAACTAAACGTAACGTACCACCACGCATGCCACGACCACTGTTGCTGGCCTGCAGTGCCAAACAGAGCATATTAGAAGACAGTAGAGCGCAGATATCCATAGAATCGTATTGCAGAGCACAACAGTCGAAGCTACCATATACTAACATGTCGGAACGTAACATAGCCGAAAGTAGCTTAACTCAAACTCACGTGCCGAGAACAAAACCCCTTGCCCCCCCCCCCGCACCGCCAAACCCAGAACCAAGCAGAACGTACTAGAGCGAAGTGGAGCCCTGAAATCCACCGAATAGCAGTGTATGGCATAGAAGTCAAAGGTATCTCATCCTAACGTAGCCAAGCGTAGTACTACCAAACGTAACCTAACACAACTTAACGTGCCGCGACAACTATTGCTGGCATCCCCAGAACCAAGCAGAGCATATGAGATCAAAGTAGAGCGCAGAAGTCCACCGAATGGCAGTGTACAGCACAGAAGTCAAAGATATCCCAGCCTAACCAAACCAAACATGATATGCTCAAACTAAGCATGGCTCATTCTAGCGTGCATAGACCATAGTTGCTGACATCGCCAGAGCCAAGCCGAATACGCTAGAGTACAGTAGAGCGCCGAAATCCGCCGAATAGCAGAGTATAGCACCAAAGTCTGAGGAACCCTGTGCTAACCAAACCAAACGTAACATAGCCAAGCGCAAACTAACTCAGCCTAAAGTGCCGATAGCACTGCTGATGGCTTCCCCATTGCTAAGCAGAATATACTAGAGCACAATAGAGCGCAGTAATCCACCGAAGAGCGCTGTACACCGCGAAAGGCAAATCCATCCATACCTAACCCAAAATAACATATCCTAGCCAAACGTAGCATCGCAAAAACTAACGTGCCGAGACCACTATTTCTGGCATACCCATGGTCGAACAGAGTATAGAAGGGCAATTTAGTGCGTGGATATCCGTATTCAACCGAATAACGGTGTACAGCACAAAATTCATAGCTATCCTCTCCTAGCCTAACCTATCGTAAAAATCCCCAAACGTAGCCTAACACAACCTATAGTGCCACGACTACCATTGCTCGCCACCCGAGGGTCGAGCAGAGTATAGTAGAGCACAGTAGAGCGCAGAAGACCGCCAAATAGCAACGTATAGCACAAAGGTCAAAGATATCCTCACCCAACCAGTACCAGCCGAACCCAACGGAACGTAGCCTAACCCAGCATGAAGTGCCGAGACCAGCATTGCTGGCCTTCCCAGAGACAAGCAGAGTATATTAGAGTAATGTAGAGCGCAGAAATCGAGCGAATAGCTGTGTATGCCACGGAAGTCAAAGCCATCCTAACCTAACTTAACCAAACACAGCATAACCGAACGCAACATGACTCAGCCCAACGTGTCGAGACCGCTACAGCTTGCATCAGCATTGCCATGCAGAATATTCTACAGGTCAGTAGAAAACAGGAATCCAGCCTATAGCAGTATACAGCGCAAGAGACAAAGCCTTTCCTTCCATACCTATCCAAACCTAACCAAAGCAAACGGTAGGTATCTAAGCAATACGTGTCACGAACATTATTGTTGGCCTCCCTAGAGACAAGCAAAACATATTCGCGCGCATTAGAACGCAGAAGGTCACCGAAGAAGGGTGTTTAGCACGAAAGTTAAAGCTATCCTTTCCTAACATATCCAATCGTAACATAGATGAAAGTAACCTAACTCAAAGTAACATGCCGGCACCAATGCTGCTGTCCTCCCCAAAGCCGTGCATAGCATATTAGAGCGCAGCAGGGGGCAGAAATCCACCGAATAGCAGTGTAGAACACAAAAGCCATATCTATCCCGTCCTAACCAAGCCAAACCTAACCCGACCAAACGCAATTTGACTCAGCCTAACGTGTCGCGACAACTATTTCTGGCCTCCCCAGGGCCATGCAGAACTTAATAGAGGAGAGTAGGGCGCAGAAATCCATTGAACCGCAATGTATAGCAGAAAAATCAAAAATACCCGAGCCCTACCCACGCTGACGTAGACTGATCATACGTAAGTTAACACAGCGTAGCATGACGCGGCAACTGTCTCTCGCCTCCCCCGGGGTAAAGCAGGGCGTATTAGAGCACAGTAGAGCGGAGAAATCCACCGAATAGCAGCGTATAGCACAAAAGATAAAGCCATTCTTTCATAACCCAACAAATCGCAACATAACCAAACGTAACACAACCCAAATTAACGTGCCGCGACCACAATTGCTGGCACGCCCAGAGGGAAGCAGAGCATATTAGAGCACGGTAGAGCACAGAAATACGCGGAGTGACAGTGAATAGCACAAAGGTCAATGCTACACTCTCCAAACCTGACCAAACGTAACATAGCCAAACGTAACTTAGCTCTGACTGCGGTGTCACGACCACTATTGCTGTCCTCACGAGGGCTAAGCAGGTTATAGCAGAGCAACGCAGGGCGCTGAAGTCGACAGGATAGCAATGTATGGCACAAAGGTCAAAACTATCCCGTCCACACCTAACCAATCTTTCTCTAACCAGGCGTAACATACCTCAAACTAAGTCGACGCTGCCAATTTTCTTGGCTTCTGCAGACGCAGGCAGAGCGTGGTTGCGAACAGTACAGCGCAGATTTCCGTGGAATAGCAGTGTTTATAACATAAGACAAAGCTATCCTGTCATAACCAGACCAGACGTAACGTAACCGAACGTAACTTAACTCAACCTAAAGTGCCGAGACCACTATTTGTGGCCTCCCGAGGGCGATGCAGAGCACATTAGGGGAGAGTATGTGCAGAAGTCCATAGAAACGAAGTGTATAGCAGAAAAATTAAAGCTATCCAGACCTTACCCTTGTTAACATAAAATAACCGAACGTAACCTAACTTAACCTAACATACCACGGCCACCATTTCTGGCCTTCCCAGAGCCAAGCTGAGCATATTAGAGCACAGTAGATCGTACAAGTCCAACGAAAAGGATTACGCAGCACAAAACTCAATGTTACCATATCCTCACCTAACCAATCGTAACACAAACAAACGTAACCAAGTTCAACCTATCGCGCCGCCACCAGTATTGCTGGCCTCCCCGGAGCCAAGCTGGACATATGACGGGAGAGTAGAGCGCAGAGGTCCATAGAATCGTAGTGCATAACACAAGGGTCGATGCTACCCTGTCCTAAGATTACCAAACGCAACGCAACCGAACGTAGCTTTACTCAACCTAATGTGCCGATACCGCTATTGCATGAATACACAGAGCCAAGCAGGAATATACTAGATCACGGTAGAGCGCAGAAATCCACCGCATTGCAGTGAATAGCACAAAGGTCGAAGATATCCTCACCTAACATGACCTAACCTGACCAAACCAGGCGCGGCGTAGCTCAACGAAACGTGACGCGACCACTGTTCCTGGCCTCCTCAGAGTCCAGTAGAGTATATTGGAGCAATGTGGAGCGCAGTAGTCCGCCGAATAGCAGCGTATATCGCACAAGTCGGAGATACCGCAACCTAACCTGACCTCACCTAACCTAAAGGGACGTAGCGTAGCTCAATACAATGTGCCGTGACAACAGCTCCTGGCCTCCACAGAGCCAAGCAGAATGCAGTGGAACACAGTAGTTCTCAGAAATCCTTCGATTAAGGGTGTATAGTACGAAGGTCGAAATCATCCTATCCTAACCTAACCTAACCTAACCAAACCAAACGCGACATAACTCATCCTGACGTGCCACGCCTGCTATCGCTCTCCTCGCCAGAGCCGAGCAGAGTATAGAAGAGCATTGTGGGGCGCAGAATTCCACCGAATAGCAGTCTGTAGCACAACGGCCAGAAAAATCCTAACTGAGCCTTCCCAACCTAGTCTAATGGAACATAACCTTACCCAAACTGACGTGAACGGAGTACTACTACTGGCCGACCCAGTGCCAGGCAGAACATATCAGAGCACAGTAGAGCGCAGGAATCTACCGACTAGCAGTGTGTGGCACAAAAGTCTAAGTTAATCTATCCCAACCTAACCAAACGTAACATAAGCAAACGTCCCTGAACTCAACCTAGCGAGCCAAGACTGCTACTGCCGGCATCCCCAGAGGCAAGCAGAATATGCTAGAGCCCAGTGGAGCGCAGAAATACGCGGATGGCTTTGTATAGCACAACAGTCAAAACTATGCCGTCCTAACCTCGCCAAACGTAACATAACCAGACGTAGCTTAAATGAAGCTAACCAGCCGAGAGCACTATTGCAGGCCTCTCCAGCGCAAAGCAGTATATCCTACGGCGGTGC
Organism: Eufriesea mexicana; assembly: GCF_001483705.2. Lineage (NCBI taxonomy): Eukaryota > Metazoa > Arthropoda > Insecta > Hymenoptera > Apidae > Eufriesea > Eufriesea mexicana. Next base: position 167,678 of record NW_016908724.1, on the reverse strand, counting down.
AGAGCGCAGAAATCCAGCGCATTTCTATGTATTGCACAAAGGGCGAGGATATCATAACCTAACCATCCTAACCTATCCTAACGAAACGTAAGGTAACTAAGCCTAACATGCCAAGACAACTATTGCTGGCATCGAAAGAGCGAAGCAGGATAAACCAGAGCACTGTACAGCAGAGAAATACGCCGAATAACAGTATGTAGCACGGAAGTCAAGGCTATCATAACCAAACTTAGCCTAACCTGACCCAATCAAGCGTAACCTAATTCAAACTAACGTGCCGCAACCGCTATTGCTCGCCTCGCCTGGGATGAGCGGAGTATAGTGGAGCAATGATGAGTGCAGAAGTCCACCGCATAGCAGTGCATAGTAAAACAGCCAAAGAAGCCTCAACCAAGCCTTACTACCCTACCCTAAAGAATCGCAACATAACTCGACCAAACGTACCGAAGCCATCATTATTAGTCACCGCACAGCCCAGCAGAACATATTTGAGAGCTGTAGGGCGCAGAAATCCACCGAATATCATGAACGGCACGAAAGTCTAAGCCATTCTGTCCTAACATATATAAACTTGTCATATGCAAACGTAGCATAAATAAACCTGACGTGCCGAGACCATGCTGGCCTGCCCAGAGCCAAGCAGAATACACTAGAGCACAGTAGAGCGCAGAAATCCACCGCATTGCAATGAATAGCGCAATGGCCGTAGATACCGCATCCTAACCTGACTTAACCTAACCTAACCGAACTTACTATAACCCAATATGACGTACTCCGACAACTGCTCCTGACTTGCTCATAACGAAGCAGAGTGCAGTAGGGCACAGTAGATTACAGAGACCCACGTAATAGCAGTGTAATTCACATAAGTCGGAGTAGTCGATCCTAACCTAGCCAAACATAACATATCCATACCTAACACAAACTAACATGAAGAGACCTCAACTGCTGTCCTCCACAGACCCAAGCAGAATATACTAGAGGACAGTAGACCGCAGAAATTCACCGAAAGTCTTTGTATACCACGAAAGCCAAAGCCATCCTAACCAAACGTAACCTAACCTAGCCTAACCAAACATAACATAACTTAAATAACGTACCACGACCACTATTGCCCGCCTTCCCCGGAGTCAGGCACGGTATGGTAGCGCAATGTGGTTCCCAGGAATCCACTGAATAGCAGTGTATATCGCAAACGTCAGAGGAACCCTATCCAAACCTTCCCAAGCTGCCCTAACGAAACGTAGCATAACTCAACCGAACGTGCCGAGACCACTATTTCTGACCACCCCGGAGCCAAGCAGTACATTTAAGAGCGGAGTGGAGCAGAAAAGTACACCGAATATCAGAGAATGCCTCAAAAGTCTTAGCTACTCTCTCCTAACATAACTAAGCTTGTCATACGCGTACCTAGCTTATATAAACCTATCGCGCCGGGACCACTGCTCCTGGCCTGCCCAGGGCGAAGCAGAAAATATTAGAAGGCAGTAGAGCGCTGAAATACGAGGATAGAAGTGTATAGCACAAGAGACAGCACTATCCTATCCTAACCTCACCAAACGTAACAAAACCGAACGTAGCACCGCGCAACCTAACGTGCCGAGAACACTATTGGTGGCATCCCCAGAGCCAAGCAGAATATACGAGAGCGCAGCAGAACGTAGATATCCACGGGATAGCTGTGTAAAGCACAAAAGTCAACGTAGCCTACCCTAACCAAGCCAAGCGTAACATATCCGTACCTAACGTAGCCTAACATGAAGAGGCCGCTATTGCTGACCTCCACAGGGTCTAGCAGAGTGTACTAGTACAGAGTAGTGCGCAGATATCCGCCGCATTGCAATGAATAGCGAGAGGACGAAAATAACCTGGAGTAATCTGACCTGACCTAACCTAACAGAACGCAACGTAACTCAACGGAACGTGCCGCGGCCGCTATTGCTTCCCCCCAGAGCAGAGCAGAGTACACTAGAGCACAGTGTCGCGGAGATATCCGCCGCATTGCATTGTACATCACAAGAGTTAGACATACCCTGACATAACCTGATCCTACCTAACCAATCCAAGCGTAGATTATCTCAGCTTAACGTGACGAGGCCAATATCGGTGGCCTCCCCAGAGCTAGGCAGAGCACACTAGGGCACACTGGATCGCAGGAATCCACTTAATAGCAGTGAATAGCACATAAGTCGAAGTAGCATGTCCTAACCTAGCAAAACGTAACATATCCAAACGTAACCTGACACACCCAGCATGGCGGGACATTCATTGCTGACCTCCACAGAGACAAGCAGAGTATACTGGATCACAGTGGCGCTCAGATATCCGCCGCACAGCAATGAATAGCAGAGGAGGCTAAGATATCCTAACATAACTTGATCTAGACTAACCTAACCCAACGCACCGAAACTCAAAATAACATGCAGCAACCACTGCTCCTGGCCTCCCCAGAGCGAAGCAGAATGTAGAATAGCTCAGTACATCACAGGAAACCCACCAAATAACAGTGTGCGGCACGAATGTCAAAGCTATCCTAAGCAAATGTTGCCTAACCCGGCCTAGCCGATCGTAATATAACTCAACCAAACGTGCCACGGCCACTGTTGCTCGCTTCCCCAGAGTCGAGAAGAGTATAGTAGAGGAACGTAGAGAGCAGAAATACACCGAGTAGCAGTGTATAGCACAAAAGTCGAAGATACCCTTTCCTAACCTGACCCAACCGAATCTAAGTCGAACGTTGCATAACCCACCCTATCGTGCCGCGACCACGTTTCGCGGCCTCCCATAAGCCAAGCAGAGCGCAGCAGAGCACAGTAGATCTATGAAATCCACCCAGTAACAGTGTACATTACGGCAGTCAAAGGTATCCTAACCGAGCCTTCCTAATCTAACCTAACGAAAAGTAACATTACTCAACCTAACGCGCCGAGATCAATATCGCTGTCCTCCCCAAAGCAGAGCAGAAGATATTAGAACACAGTAGAACACACAAGTCCGCGGATAGCAGTGAATCGCACGAAAGTCTGAACTATCCTATCCTAACCTCACCAGACGTAACGTATCGAAACGCAACCCAACTCAAACCAACAGGACAAGACCATTATTGCTGGCCTCCACAGGCGCAAGCCGAATGTACTGGGGAGCAGTCGTGTGCAGAAATCCACCGCATTGTAGTGAATATCACAAAAGGAAGAGGTATCCTAAGCTAACCTAACCTAGTCAAACGTAGCATCTCTGAACATAACGTGGCGCAGCCACTACTCCTGGCCTCCCCATAGCCTAGCAAAGCGTAGTGGAGCACAGTATATTACAGGTATTCTCCGAATAACAGGGTATTGCACGAAAGTCAAAGCTTCATTGACCAAACGTAGCCTAACCTGACTTAACGGAAAGTAGCGTAACTAAACAAAGCGTGCCACGACCGCTGCTGCTGGCATTCCCTGAGCCAAGCAGAATGTAGTAGAGCGCTGTAGATCACAGAAACCCTCGGAATAGCAGCGTACAGTACGAAAGTCAAAGGTATACTTACCAAACTTAACCAAACCTAACCTAACCGAGCGTAACCTAACTAAACCTAACGTGCCAGGACCACCATTTCACGCCCTCCCTCGGTCAAGCAGAGTATAGTAGAGCAATGTAGCGCTCAGGGATGCACCGAAATGCAGTATACGCTACAAAAGTCGAGGATAACCTAACCTAACGTGACCTAACCTAACCTGACCTGACCGAACCTAACCGAAAGAAGCGTAACTCAACATAACGTGACGCGACCACTGCCGCTGGCATCCCCAGAGCAAAGCAGCATACAGTGGAGCACAGTTGATCACAGAAATCCACCGAATATATGTGTATAGCACGAATGTCGTAGCCATCTTGCCCAAACGTAACCTAACATAACCAATTCAAGCGTAGCCTAACACAACGTAATCTGCCCAGACCGCTATTGCTGGCCTGACCGGGGCGAAGGTGAATATAGTAGAGCACAGTAGATCACAGGAGTACACCGAACAACAGTGTATATCACGTAACTCAAAGCAATACTTACCAAACTTAGCCCACCATAATCTAACCAAACATAAGCCAACTGAAGGTAACGTGTCCAGACCACTATTGCACGCCTCCACAATGTCGGTCAGAGTATAGTAGAGCATTGTAGAGCGCCGAAATCCGCCGAATAGCTGTAAAAAATCAAAAAGCCAAAGCAATCCAAACCAAGCCTTACTAACCCACCCTAACGAAACGTAACATAACACAAACAAACGTGGCAGGACCACTACTGCTGGCCACGCCACAGCCGAGCAGAACATATTAGAGCGCAGTAGGGCGCAAAAATTCACCTAATAGCATTGAATGGCACAAAAGACTAATCTATTTTGCCATAGCATAGCCAAACTTGTCGTATGCAAACGTAGCCTAAATAAGACTAATGCGCCGAGACCAATATTCCTGGCCTGCCCGGAGACAAGCAGAAGATATTAGAGCGCAGTAGGGCGCAGAAATTGGTGGAAAGCAGTGTAGAGCATAGATGCCAATACTACCCTATCCTAGCATCACCAAGCGCAACATGATGGAACGTGTCATAGCTCAACCTGGCGTGCCGAGACAACTATTGCTCGCCTACCCAGAGCCAAGCAGAACACAATAGAGCACAGCAGAGTGCAGAAATTCACCGCTTTGCAGTGTATAGCACAAGACTCAAGCATTTCCTGGCATAAACTGGCCATACCTTACCTATCCAGACGTAGTGCGTCTGAAAAGGACTCGACGAGACAAACATTGCTGGAATGCGCAGACACTGCCTGACCATATTAGAGCACATCACAGCGCAGAAATCTACCGAAATGCAGTGAATAGCACAGAGGTCATGATAGACACTCCTAACCTGGCCAAACGTAACGTACCCAAACGTATCCTAACTCAACCTAACATGGCGAGGCAAGTATTACTCACCGCCACTGAGATAAGTAGGGTGCACTAGAGCACAGCAACTTGCAGGAATCCTCCGCATTGCAGTGAATAGCGCGAAAGTCGATCATATCCTAACATAACCGGACGTAACCTAACCTAACCAAACGCAGCGTACATGAATATTGCGTGCGGCGGACACTGCTACCGGACTCCACAGAGCCAAGCAGAAAACAGTAGAGCACAGTGGATCACAGAAACACGACGTATGAGTGTGTACAGCAAGAAAGTCGAAGCCCCGTAACCAAACATAACATAGCAAAGCATAATCAAACGTAGCCTAACTGAGCATAACGTGGTGCGACTATTGCTGCCCTCCCCAGGGCCAGGCAGAGAATATTAGGGCACGGTAGAGCGCAGAAATTCCCCAAATAGCAGTGAATAGCACAGAAGTCAAAGTAGCATATCCAAACCTAGCCAAACGTAGTATACCCAAGCGTAACCTAACTCAACCTAATATGGCGAAACCTCCATTGCTTACTTCCACAGGGAAAAGCGGTTTATACTGGATCACTGTAGTACGCAGAAATCCACCGCATGCAGAGAATAGCCCAAAAGCCGTCGATATCGTAAACTAGCCGGACCTATACTATCCTAACAAAACATAGCATAGATCAATATAACGAGCCGCGACCACTGCTCCTGGCCTCCCCAGAGCCAAGCAGAGTATAGTGGAGCACTGTAAATAACGGAAATCCCCCATGTATCACTGTATAGCACGAATGTCAAAGCTATCCTGACCAAATGTAGCCTAGCATGGCATAGCAAATCGTAACATACCTCAGCCTAACGTGCCACGGCCACTACTGCTCTCCTCCCCAGAGTAGAACAGAGCATAGTAGAGCAGGGTAGAGCGCAAAAATCCAAGGAATTGCAATGTATAGCACGAAAGTCGGAGATATCCTAGCCTAACCTGACCAAACCTAACCTAACCGATCGCCGCATATCTCAATATAACGTGCCACGGCCCCTGCCCCAGGCCTCCCCTGAGCGAAGCAGAGTGTATCAGGGCACAGAAGATCACAGAAACTCACCGAATAGCCCTGTATAACACAAAAGGCGAAGCTGTCTATTCTAAACTAGCCAAACGTAACATAGCCAAACTCAACCTAACTCTATTTGACATGACGAGACCGCTATTCCTGCCCTCCACAGAAACAAGCAGAATGTACTTGAGCACGGTAGTGCGCAGAAGCCCACCGCATTGCAGTGAATAGCACAAAAGTCGAGGATGTCCTAACCCCACCTGACCAAATCTAACCTAACCAAACGCAGCAGAACACAACATGACGTGCCACAACCATCGCACCTGGCCGCCCCAGGGCAAAGCAGACCGTGCTAGTGCACAGTGAATCGCAGAAACCATGCTCATTGCACTGAAGAGCACAGAAGCCGTAGGTATCCTAGCATAACCCGTCCTAACCTAACGGAACTAAACGTAGCATAACTCAAAATAACGTGCCCCGACGACTGCTACTGGCCTACCCATAGCCTAGCAGTATATAGCACAGCACAGTAGAGCACGGAAATATACTGAATAACAGTGCATAGCACGAAACTCAGAGCTTTCCAAACCAAATTTTCCACAACAGAGCATAACAAAACGTAACTTAACCCATACTAACGAGCCGCGACCGCTACTGCTCGCCTCCCCAACGCCGGGCGGAGCATAGTATATCAATGTAGAGCGCAGACGTGCACCAAATAGCAGTGTATGTTACAAAGGTCTAGGATACCCCAACTTAACATTGTCTAACCTAACCAAACCGAACGTAGCATAGCTGAACGTGCGTGCCGCAACTACTGCTGCAGGCATCCCCAGAGTACGGCAGGATACAGTAGAGCGCAGTAGACCATAGAAATCCACCGAACAACATTGTACAGCACGTAAGTGATAGCTATACTAACCAAACGTAGCACAACCTGCCCTGACCAAACATAGCCTAACGCAAAATGACGTGCACCGACCACTATTGCTCTCCCCTCTAGAGCCGAGCAGGGTACAGTAGTGCAATTTAGGGCGCAGGAATCCGCCAAATAACAGTGTAATGCGCAAAAGACCAAGAAATACTAACAAAGCCATCCTACCCTACACTAACGAAAAGTAGCATAACTCAAACTAACGTTCCGCGGCCACAATTTCTGGCCTCCCCAGTGCGAAGCGGGACGTGCTAGAGCACAATAGAGTGGAGAACTCCACCGAGCAGCAGTGCACGGGGCAAAGGTCATAGCTACCCTTTGCTAACGTAACCCATCGTAATAACATCGAACGTTACCGAACACTAACTAACGTTCTGCCACAGCTATTGCTGGCCTCGACAGAGCCAAGCAGTGTATATGAGACGAGAGCAGAGCGGAGAAATCCATATAATCGCGGTGTACAGAAGAATGGGGGGGGGGGCACCAAACCTAACACGAACTAACGTAACCTAACCTGACACGGACATTCTCAACATGACGTGCCGCGACCACAATTTCTGGCCTCCCAGCGCCAGGCTGAGCATACTAGAACGCTGTGGTGCACTGAAGCCCACCAAATATAAGTGAATAGCACAGTAGACGAAGCTAAAGCCTCCTAACCTGGCCAAACGTAACATTACCAAACGCAACATAACACAAACTGACGTGCCGCGACCACGATTGCTGTCCTCCCCAGAGCCAACCGGGACATATTAGTTTATAGCAGAACTCAGAAGTCCATAGAATCTCAGTGTATATCAGAAAAGCCTACGCTACCGAAGCATAACCCAAACCAACAGGGCCTAACCGAACATAGCATAGCTCAATATTACGTGCCGCGACCGCATTTGCTGGACTCCCCAGGGTCAAGCAGGATGCAGTGGAGCATAGTAGAGCGTAGAATTCCACCGAAAATCAGCGAATACCACGAAAGTCTGATCTACCGAAGCCTGACCCGTACCAACTTAACGATAACATACGAAGACTAACGCAACCTATCGGGGCAGGACCACTATTACTGGCCGCCACAGAGCCTAGCAGACCGTTGTGGAGCGATGTAGAGCTCGGAAATCCACCGAATAGCTATGTATAGCTCAAAAGTCCAAGCTATCCTCTCCTAACCTATCCAAGCGAAATATAATCAAACGCACCATAACTTAACCTACCGTGCCGAGACCACCATTGCTGGCATCCGCAGAGTCGTGCATAGTATTGTAGAGCAATGTAGAGCGCAGAAATCCACCGATTAGCAGTGTGTAGCGCAAATGACAAAGGTATCCTATCCTAACATATCCAAACGTAATATAGCCAAACGAACCCTATCTTAAACTAACATGCCGAGAACATCATTGCTGGAAACCCCGGAAACGAGCAGAGTATACTAGTGTACAGTAGGGCACAGAGGGCCGCCAAATAGTTGCGTGTAGCACAGAAGTCAATTATATCCTAACCTAACGTGACTTAACCTAACCCAGCCGAACGTGGACTGACTAAACTTAACGAGCCTAGACCACTGTTTCTGGTCACTCCAGTGCCAAGCAGAACATACTAGAGCACAGCAGAGGGCAAAAATTCAACGAATGGCTGTGAATAGCACAATGGTCATAGCCACCAATACCAAACCTAGCCCAACCTAGCGTACCGAAGCGTAACCTAACTCATCCTATCGTGTCACGACCACCACTGCTGGTCACCTCAGAGTTGAGCAGAGTATAGTAGAGCAATGTAGAGCGTAGAAATCCGCCGAATAGTAGTGTGTGGCACAAGAGGCAAAGTTATCGTATCCAAAGCTAGCCAAGCGTAAAATAACCAAACGCAACCAAGTCCAACGTATCGTGCCTGGACCACTATTGCTGGTCCCCCATCGCCAAGCAGAACATATTAAAGCAGAGTAGAGCTCATACGTCCAAACGATGGCAATGTATAGCAGAAGAGTCAAAGCTACCCTATCCTAACCCAGACAAACCTAACCTAACCAAACGTAACATAACTCAGCCTATCGTGCCGATACCACTGTTGCTGGCATGCCAGAGACAAGCAGTGCTTATGATAGCACAGTAGAGCGCAGAAATTCAACGAATAGCATTGTATAGAACAGAAGTCTGAACTATCCTTGCCTAACATAATCAAACGTATCCTAACGCAAGATAAAGTCCCGAGACCACCATAGCTGTCCTCCGCATAGTCGAGCAGAGTATAGTGAATCATAGTAGGGCGTAAAAATCCACCGAATAACCGTGTGTACCACGAAACTCAAAGCTATCCGAACCCAACCCAAACAAACGTAGCCTAACCAAACGTAGAGTAACAAGACCTAACGTGACGATGCCACTATAGCTGACCTCCGCAGTGCCAAGCAGAGCATATTTGGGCACACTAGTGCGCAGAGATTCAAAGAGCAGCAGCGTATGCCACAAAAGTCAACGCCAAAATCTCCTATCCTAACCTATCATAACATAATCTGACGTTACGTAACACAACCTGTCGTGCAACGACCACATTTGCTGGCCTTCCCAGAGACGAGCAGAATATAGTATAGCAACGTAAAGCGCAGAGATCCACCGAATAACAGTCTATGCCAAGAAAGTCAAAGTTATCCGGACCTAACCCAAACAAGCATAGCCTAGCCAAGTGTAACCCAACAGAACCTAACCTGCCGCAACCACTGTTGCTGGCCTCCACAGTGTCAATCGGAACATATTAGAGCACAGTAGATGTCGGAAATCCACCGAGGTGCAGTGTGTAGCACAAAAGTCGTAGCTAACCCATCCTAACCTAACCAAACGTAACGTAGCACATCCTAGCGTGCCGAAACCTCTGCTTCTGCGCTCCTCAGAGCAAAGCAGAACATATTAGAGGAGGCTGAAGCGCAGAAATCCTTGGGATCGAAGCGCATAGGACAGTAGTCGAAGGTAACCCATCCTAAAATAACCGAGCGTAACGTAGCCGAACGTAGCCTAGCTGTAACTAAGGTGCCGAGACCACTATTACTTTCCTCTCCAGAGCCAAGCTGAATATTCTATAGCAAAGCAGCGCGCTTTAAGCCACCGCGCTGCAGTTTATTGCCGAAGGTCAAAGATATCCTAGCCTAGCCTGTCCTAGCCAAACCTAACCGAACGTAGCCTGACTAAACGTAGCGTCCCGTGAATCCACTTGCTGGTATCCCTAGATACAAGCGGAGCATATTAGAGCACAGTACAGCGCAGGAATCAGCCGAATAGCCGTGTGCAGCACAAAAGTCAAAGCTACCCTCACCTAACCTAACCAATCGTATGAGAGCCAAACGTAACATGTCTCAACCTAAGATAACCAGACCATAATTGCTGTCCACCGCAGAGCCATGTTAAAGGTAACAGGGGAGTGTATTTGAGGGAATCCGTAGAATTGTAGTTCATAGCACAAACGTCAAAGCCATCCTAGCCAAGGATATTACAAGCTAACCAAGCCCAGCGTAACCTAACTCAAATAAGCCTGCCAAGGCGACCATTTCTGGCCTCCCGAGAGTCGGGCGGAGTATAGTAGAGCAAAGTGGTGAGCAGAAATCCAGCGAATAGCAGTGTATAGCACAAATGTCAAAGCTGCCCTCTGCTAACATAACCGTACGCAACCTAACTCAGCCAAACGGGACGCGGCCACTATTTCTGTCCTCCCCTTCGCCAAGTAGAGAAGATTTGGTCGCAGCGGAGCGCAGAAAACCACGGAATAGGAGTGTATGGCGCAAAGGTCAAACATATCATGACCCAACCTGACCTAACCTAACTTAACCGGTCATATCCAAACTCAGAATAACGTGCCGAGACAACAGTTACTGGACTGCCCATGGACAAGCAGAATATACCAGAGCACAGTCGATGGCAGAAATCCACTGAATAGCTGTGTATATCACGAGAGTCAAATATAACCTGTCCGAGCATTGCCTAACCTAACCTAATCAGGCCATCATTACTGGCAATCCCTGAGCCAAGCAAGCATATAATAGCGCATTAGAGCGCAGAAATCCGCCGAATAGCAGTGTATATCGCAAGGGACGTAGTGGAATATTCAAACCCAGGCAAACGTGGCATATCCGAACATAACCTAACACAACCTAACCAGACAGGACCACTATTGCCGGCCTCCAAGGAGCCAAACTGAAAGTAACAGAACACAGTAGGGTAGCAGTATATAGCACAAAGTTCTTAGCAATCCTATCCTAACCTCACCAAACGTAACATAGCCAAACGTAGCCTAACTTAACCTAGCGTGCGTGACCGATATAGCTGGCCTCCTCAGAGCCAAGCAGAATATGTTAGAACCCAGTAGACCGCAGAAAGCCTCCGGATAGCAGCGCAGAGCACGAACGTCAATGAAATCCTAACAAAGCCTTCCTATCCTAAACCAACGGACCGAAGCTAAACTCGAACTAACGTGCCGAGACCACCAATACAGGCCACACCAGGGCAAAGCAGGACATATTAAAGCACAGTAGATGGCAATAGTCCGCCGCATAGCCGTGTATGGCACGAAAGTCTAATCCATTCTATCCTAACTTGACCAAACGCGACATAAGCATACGTGACCGTTAAGTAAGGTCAACCCAACGAGCCGAAACCACTGTTGCTGTCCTCGGCGGAGCCAAGCAGAATATAAAAGATCACAGTAGATCGCTGGAATGCGCCGCATTGCACGGTACAGCACATGAGTCAAATATATCCTATCCTTACATAACCAATCGTAACAAAATCGAACGTAATATAACCCAAAATAACGTCCCGCGTCAACAATATCTCTCCTCCCCAGAACGAAGGGGAGCGTACCAGAGCAAAGTAGAGCGTTGAAATCCACAGCATTGCATTGCAAAGCACAAAAGTGAAAGGTACCTTAACATAAATTGACCTAACATAACCTTACCAAACGTAGTGTAATTCAACATAAAGTGAAGAGACAATTATTGCTGTACCCCAGAGACAAAGAGGATATGTTAGATCACAGTAGAAGGCAGAAATCCACCGAATAACAATGCATAGCTCAAAAGTCAAGGCTATGGTATCCTAACCTAACCAAACGCAACAGAACCGAACGTAACCTAATTCATACTATAGTGCGGAGAACACTATTGCTGGTCTCCACAGGGCAAAGCAGGAGGTACCAGGGCGCAATAGAGGGCAGAAAACCACCGCATTGCAGTGTACAGCACAGATGTCGAAGATACCCTAACCCAACACGGAATAACCTAACCTAATCAAACGTGGTCTAACGCAACATAACGAGCCGCGACCGCTATTGATGGTCTACGTGGAGGCAAGAGAAGCATATCAGAGCACATTAGAGCGCAGAAGTGCAACGAACAGCAGTGTATACCACAGAAGTGAAAGTAGCGTATCCTAACCTAGCCGAACGTAACACATACAAACCCAACTTAACTAAACCTAACACGGCGAGACCACTATTGCTGGCCTCCCCAGAGTAAAGCAGATGCTGGTAAAGCAGTGCAGAACGTAAACATCTACCGAATGGCAGTGTATAGTTCAAAAGTCAAAGATATCCTGACTAAACCTATCCTAACATAACCAAGCCTTGCGTAACATAACTCAACCTAGAGTGCCGAGACCACTATTGCTGGCATCCGCGGAGCCAAGCAGGACATATTAGAGCACAGTAAAATGCAGAAGTCCACCGCACTGCAGTGGATAGCACTAAAGTCAAAGCTACACTGTCATAACGTAGCCGTCCAAGACACTGCCATGCGTAATGCATTTCAACCTAACGTCCGAGGCCACTGTTGCTGGCCTCACCAGAATGGAGCAGATTACAGCGCAGCACAGTAGAGCCAGAGATCCACCAAATAGCAGTGTATACCACTAATGTCAATGCTATCCAAACCGAACACAAACTAGCGTAACCCTACCAAACGTAGCCAAACTCAACCTAACGCGCCGAGACCACCATTGCTAGCCTCCCCAGAGACAAACTAAGCAAATTGGAGCACAATGCAGTGCAGAAATCCACCGAATATTTGTGCATAGCACAAAAGTAAAAGTTATCCTGGCCAAACATAGCCCAACCTAATCTAACCGAACGTAACATATCTAATAATAGCGTGCATGAACCACAATTTCTGGCCTTCCAAATGCCAAGCTGATCAAATTAGAGGGCTGTAGAGAGCTAAAATCCACCGAATGGCAGTGTATAGCACACTAGGCTAAGCTACCAGCTCCTAACATAGCCAATAGTAGCATTAGCATACGCAACATAACACAAACGAACGTGCAGTGACCACAATTGCTGGCCTCGCCAGAGCCATGTAGAAGAAATTAGCGGATAGAAGACCTCAGACATAAATAGAATCTCAGTGTGTATCAGAAAAGCCTAAGCCGCCAAAGTCTAACACAAGCCAACATAGGCGAACCAATAATAGCATAGCTGAAAATAACTTGCTGCGACCACCATTGCTGGACTCCCCAGGGACAAGTAGGATACAGCAGAGCACAGTAGAGTGCAGAAGGCCGCCAAATAGAAGTGTGTAGCACAAAAGTCAAACAAACACTTACCCAACCAGACCGAACGTGACCTAACCAAACGTAGACAAATTGAACCTAACGTGTCGAGTCGACTGTTCCTGGCCTGTCCATCACCATGCAGATGATATTAGAGGTGGGAGCAGCGCAGAAATCCATAGAATCGCAGTGCGTGGCACAATAGTCGAAGCAACCCTATCCTAAGGTAACCATACGTAACATAACCGAACGTAGCATGACACAACCTAACGTGCGGAGACTACTGCTGATAGCCTCCCAGGAGCCAAGCATAACATACTAGATCGCACTAGAGCACAAAAGTACCCCAAATATCAGTGTATATCAAACAAGTCACAGCTACGCTATCCTAATATGTAGAATCTTAACATAACCCAAAGTAACATAACTAAACCTAACGTACCGCGACCACAATTGCAGGTCTCCCCAGTGAGGAGCAGATCATATTAGAGCAGAGTAGAGCGCAAAATACAATAGAATCAGTGAACAGCGCAAAAGTCATTGCTATCCAAACATAACGCAAGTTAGCAGAAACTAGACGAACGTAGCATGGCTTAACATAACGTGCCGCGGCCACTGGTTCCGGCCTCCACTGAGCCAAGCAGAACATAGTCGTGCACAGTAGATCACAAATATCCATCGAATAGCTGTCTACGGCACGAAAGTCAAAGCTATCCTAACCAAAGCAAACCTAACCTAACATAACCAAACGTAAACTAACACAATCCAACGTGCCGCGAACGCAACTGCTCGAATTCCCAGAGTCGAGCAGAGTATAGCAGATCATTGTAGAGCGCAGAAATCCGCCGATTAATAGTGCACAGCACAAAAGTCGAAGTGATACTAACCTAACCTGGTCCAACCTAACGTGACCAAACGTAGCATAGCTCAACATAACATGCCGCGACCGCTGCTGCTGGAACCCCCAGATTCGAGCAGAATGTATTAGAGCACTCTTGATCACAGAAACCCACCGAATAGCAGTGTATAGAACGAAAGTCAAAGCTATTCCTTCTAAACTTTACCTAACCTTACCTAACCAAACATAACCTAACTCAAAATAAAGTGCCACGACCACTATTGCTCGCCTCCCCAGGGAAGAGCTGGAAATAGTAGAGCAATGTAGAGCGCAGGAGTCCATCGAATAGGGTGCATAGCACAAAGGACAAAGAATCCGTGACCAGACATTCCCAACCTAACCAAACGAAACTTAACATATCTCACCCTAACGTGCCGAGACCACCATTTCTGTCCACCCCACAGACAAGCAGAACGTATTAGAGTACATTAGGGGCAGAAATCCGCTGAAAAGCACTGTACGGGACAAAAGTCCAAGCTATTCTGCCCTAACATAGCCCAACGTGTCATAAGCGGGCGTAGCCTAACACAAAATAACGCGCCGAGACCACCATTGCTGGCCACCCTGCGCCAAGCAGAAAATATTAATTCACTGTGGAGAACAGAAGTGCACGGATAGCAGTGTATAGCACAAAAGTCTAGGTTACCATATACCAACCTCGCCAAACGTACCATAACGGCATGTAGCATAACTGAACCTCACGTGCCGATATCACTATTGCTGGCCATGCCAGAGCCAAGCAGAAAATACTAGAGGAAGGTAAAGCGCAGGAGTATATAGAATCGCTGAGCATAAGACAACAGTCGAAGAAACCCTATCCTAACCTAGCCAAACGTAACACAGCCAAACGTAACCTGACTCAACCTAAAGTGCCTACACCACTATTGCTCGCAACCCCAGGGTCGAGCAGAGTATAGTAGAGGAATGAAGAGCGTAGAAATACACCAAATAGCAGTGTACAGCACAAACGTCAAAGAAATCCTAACCGAACCCTTCTAACCTAACATAACGGAACGTAACCTCGATCAACCTAACGTACCGGCACCTGTATTGCTGGCCTCCCCAGAGCCAAACAGAAAATATTAGAAAACAGTAGACTTCAGAAGTCCGCGGATAGCAGTGTATACAACAAAGGCCTAAGCTATACTACGCTAACCGCACTAAGCGTAACCAAATCAAACGTAACGTAACGAAACCTAACGCGCCGGGACCACTAATGCTGGCCTCCCCAGAGTCGAGCAGAACATAGTAGAGGAAAGGACAGCGCAGCAATATGTAGAATCGCAGTGTACGGCACAAAAGTCGTATGAATGCTAACCTAACCCAAGCTAGACTGTCATAATCAAACAGAGCCTACCTCAGCACAACGTGCAGCGACCACAGTTGGTGGCCTCCCCAGGGTAAACGAGAACATAGTTTAGCACAGCTGAACGCAGCGGACCATCGAACAGCAGTATATAGCACGAAAGTCAAAGCTATCCTTGCCGAACTTAACCTTACCTAAACTAACCAAACGTAACGTAACCCAAACTAACGTGGCAAGAGAAATATTGCCGACACCCCCATGGCTAAGCAGAATATAGAAGAGCGCAGTAGAGCGCAGAAATCCTCCGTATAGCGGTGTATAACTCGAAAGATTAAGTTGACCTGGCCGAGCTTTACCATAACCAAACATAGCCAGACGTAACCTAATTCAACCTGACGTGCCACGATCGCTGTTGCTCGCCTCCCAGAATCGAGCAAAGAATAGTAGAGCAATGTAGAGTGCAGAAATTCGTCGAGTAGCAGTGCATGGAACAAGAGTCGAAGATTACTTAACACAACCCGTCCTATCCCAACAAAACCATACGTAGCATAACCCAACATAACGTGAAGCGACCACAGCTCCTGGCCTCCGCTTAGCCAAGCACAATGTGGTAGAGCATAGCAGATCACAGAAATACACTGAATAAAAGTGTATAGCACTAAAGTCAAAGGTATCCTAACCAAATTTACCATAACCTGACATAACAAAACGTAATCTATCCCGAACTAATGTGCCGCCACCGCTACTTCTCGTCTCCCCAAAGCCGATCAGTGTATAGTAGATAAATGTAGGGTGCAGAGATCCGCCGAATAGCAGTGTATGATACTAAAGTCAAGGATATCCTAACCCAGCCAGGCCTAACCAAACCTAACCAAACGTTGCATAGCTGAAAGTAACGTGCCCCGACCTCTGCAGCAGGCATGCCCTGAGCCAAGCAGGGTAAAGTGGAGCGCAGTAGGCCACAGGAATCCACCGAATAACAGCGTATGGCACGTAAGTCAAAGCTATACTAGCCAAACATAGCACAACCAAGCACGACCAAACATAACCAAACTCAACCTAACGTGCCACGGCCACTATTGCTCGCCTCCACATTGTCGAGCAGAATATAGTAGAGCAATGTAAATCGCAGAAATTCACCAAATAGCAGTGTATAGCACAAACGTCAGAGAAATCCTAACCGAACCTTTCTAAACTAACATAACGGAACGTAACCTCGCTCAACCTAACGTAACGACACCTCTATTACTGGACACCACAGAGCCAAGCCGAACATTTTCAGCACATTAGAGCGTAGAAATCGAGGGAAAACATTGTATAGCATGAGATGCAAAGTAGCCACTACTAACCTAGCCAATTTAACATACACAAACGTAACCTAAATCTCCCTAACATTAGGAGACCACTATTGCAGGCCTCCTCAGAGACAAGCAGAATGTAGTAGATTACAGTAGATCACAGAAATTCGATGAAATTAGTTTACAGCATGAAAGTCAGTGCAGCATGTTCTAACCAAGCCAAATGTTACATACCCAAACGTAGGCGACCCCAGCATAACATGTTGAGGCCAGTATTGCCGGCCTCCACAAAGACAAGCAAAATGCAATAAAGCACAGTACATCACAGAAATACACCGAATATCAGTGTATAGCAGGAGAGTAGAAGCTATACTAACCAAACGTAGCCTAACCTAACCTAGCTAATCGTAACATAGCTCAACCTAACCTGCCGAGACTACTTTCACCGTCCACTCCACAGACAAGCAGAGAATATTAGAGCACACTATGGCGTGGTATACCACCGAATAGCGGTGTATAGCACGAAAGTCAAAGATAACCAAACCCAGCTTGACATTACTTAAACTAACCAAACATAACATGACACTGCCTAACGTGCCGAGACCACTGTTGCTGACCTCGATAGAGACAAGCAGAAAACGTTGGAACACAGAAGAGCGCTGATATCCGCGGATGGCAGTGTATAGCACGATAGTCTGGACTACCCTGTCCTAACCTCACCAAACGTAGCAAAACCAAACATAGCCTTACTCAAGCTAACCAGCCGAGACCACTATTGCTACCCTCACCAGCGCCAAGCAGTATATACTACGGCAGAGCAGAGCCCAGAAGCCCAGCGCATTGCATTGCATCACACAAAAGCCGTAGATATCCCAACCTAGCCACCCAAACCTAACCTAACGAAAAGTAACATAACTCAGACTTACGTGCCGAGACCACCATTGCTGGCCTCGCCAGAGCCAAGCAGAATGTACTAGACCACTATACAGCGTAGAGGCACGCCGAACAACACTGTACAGCACAAAAGTCAAAACTATCATAACCAAACTAACCCGAATCTGATCCAACCAAACGTAACATAACTCAAGCTAACTTGCCGCAGCCGCTATTGCTCGCCTCCACATGGTCAAGCAGAGTTTGGTAGAGAATGTAGAGCGCGGAAATCCACCGATTATCGGTGTGTGTTACAAAAGTCAAAGAATTTCTTACCATGCCTTCCTAACCTACCACAACGGAACGTAATATAATACAAACCAACGTGCCGATACCACAATTACTGGCCACCCCAGAGCCAAGCAGAGCATATTGGAGTGTAGTAGGCCGCATAAATCCACCGAATGGCGGTGAACGGCACGAAAGTCTAAGCTACTCTATCCTAACGTAACCAAAATTCTCATATGCAAATGTAGCATAACTAAGCCTATCGCGCCGAGACCACTATTGCTGGCATCCCCAGGGCCAAGCAGAAGATATTTGAGCGCATAAGAGCGCAGATATCGGAAGGTAGCAGTTTATAGCACACACGCCTTGACTATCTTATCCTAAGCCCACCTAACGCAACAAAACCAAACGTGGCATAGCCACACCTAACGTGCCAAGGCCACTATTGCTGGACACCCCAGAGCCAAGCAGAGCATATTATATCACATTATAGCGAAGAAATCCACGGAATAGCATTGAATGCCACGAAAGTCAAAGAAGCCTATCCTATCCAAGCCAGACGTTACGTACCCAAACGTAGCTTAGCTCTACATAACATGACGAGACCACGGCTGCTCGCCTCCACAGTGACAAGCAACATGTACTAGAGAACAGTAGATCACAGAAACACACCGAGCAACAGTGTACTGCAAGGAAGTTGATGCTATACTAACCAAACGTAGCCTAACATAACGTACCCAATCGATACCTATCTCAACCTGACGTGCCAATACCACTATGACTAGCAACCCCAGAGCCAAGCAGAGCATATTAGAGCACATTAAGGCGCAGAAACCCACCGAATTGCGGCGTATAGCAAAAAAAGGAAGTGTAGCCTGCTATAACCTAGCCAAGCGTAGCATAGCCAAACGTAACTTAACTCAACCTAATGTGACGTGACCGCTAGTTCTGGCCTCCACAAAGGAATGCAGAATGTACTTGAGCACGGCAGTGCGCGGAAACCAACTTCATTGCAGTGAAAGCACAACAGTCGAATATATTCTAGCTCAACCTGGCCTAACCTAACCTAACCAAACGTAACATAACACAACCCGACGTGCCGAGATCACAATCGCTGGTGTCCCAAGAGCCGAGCAGAAAATATTAGAACACAGTAGGGTACAGAATTACGCGGATAGCAGTGTATAGCACAAAAGTCTCTACAATCATATCCTAACCTCACCAAACATAACATACCCGAATGTAGCATAGCTGAATCAAACGTGCCGAGACCACTGTTGCTCTCCACACCAGAGCCAAACAGAAAATACTAGAGCACAGCAGAGGGCAGCAATCCACCTCATTGCAGTGTGTAGCACAGAAGTCGAACATATCCTGACAAAACTAGGCCTAACCTAACCTTCCTAAACGTTGTGTAGCCCAACATAACGTGACGAGACCGACATTACTGGCCTCCCGGAGCCGAGCAGAGCATATTAGAGCACACTAGAGCTCAGAAATCCAACGAATAGCACAGAACGGCACAAAAGCCGGAGTTGCCTATCCGATACTAGCCAAACATAACATACCCAATCGTAACATAACTGAACCTTACACAATGTAACCACAAGTGCAAGCCTCCACAGTGACAAGCAGAATGTACTGGAGCATAGTAGAGCGCAGGAATCCACCGCTTTGCAGTGAATAGCACAAAAGCCTTTGACAACACAGCATAAACTGACCTAGCCTAACCTGACCAAACGTAGCATAGCTCAACATAACATGCAGTGACCACTGCTCCTGGCCTCCGCATAGCCAAGCGGAATGCAGTAGGGCACAGCAGAGAGCAGAAATGCACCGAAGAAGAGTGTATAGCACGGAAGCTGATGCTATCCTAGCAGTACTTAACCTAATCCAATCTAACCGAACGTACCCTATACCAAACTAACGTACCGCGACGGCTATTGTTTGCCTCCGCAGAGTCGAGCAGAAAATATTAAAGCGCAGTAGCGCGCAGATATCGGTGTATACCAGTGTATAGCACAGATATTTAAACTACCCTGTCCTAACCTCACCACAACGTAATACAATCAAACGTGCCATAGCTCAACCTAACGTGCCGAGACAAATATTGCTGGCCTTCCCAGTGCCAAGCTGAAAATACTAAAGCACTGTAGGGCGCAGATATCCACCTGATAGCAGGCTACAGCACTTCATTCAAAGCTACCCTTTCCTAACCTATCCAATCGCAACATAACCGAACGTAACCTAACTCAAACGAAGGTGCCGAGGCCACTATTTCTGGCCTTGCCAGAGTCAAGCTGAAAATACTAGCGCACTGTAGTGCGCAGAGATCCACCAAATGGCAGACTATATCAGTAAAGTCAAAGCTATCCTCTCTCGACATAGCCGATCGTAACATGACCAAACGTAACATAGCATAACCTAACGTGCAGAGGCGACTATTGCTGGCCTCCCCAGAGCCAAGCAGAGTACCTTAGTGAAGAGTAGAACGCACAAATCCTTATATTAGCTGCGGATGTCAGAATAGTCCAGGCTACGGGAACATAACCTAAACCAACCGAACATCACCGAACATAGCCTAACATAACATAATGTTCCGAAGGAGATATTGCTACCACCCCCCCCCCTCTCCGCCCAGTGCCAAGCAGGGAATACTAGGGCACAGTAGAGCTCAGAATTCAACCGCGTAGCTGCGTCCAGCACAAAAGCTAGAGCGGCCATAGCCAAACATTGCCTAACCCTACATAGCCGTCCGTAACCTGACTCAACATAACGTGCCAAGGACATTATTGGTAGCATTAACAAAGCGAAGCTGAAAACATTAGTGTATTGTAGAGCGGCGAAATCCACCTAATAGCAGACTATGTCGCTAAAGTCAAAGATATCCTGTCGTAACCTAACCAGCCGTAACGTAGCAAAGCGAAACCTACCTCAATCTAACGTGCCGCTGCCACGAATACTAGCTTCGACAGATCCAAGCAGACACATTGCTGGAGAGTGGAACGCAGAAATCTACAGAATCGCAGTGTATATCGGTAAAGTCGAAGCAACCTAAGCCTATCTCAAACAAAGAGGACATAGCAAACCATGGGCTAGCACAACATAATGTGCCGAAACCGATATTGCTGGGACATACTAGACATATTACAGGACATACTAGAGCGCAGTGGAGCGCAGAGGACGACCGGATGGCAGTGTAGGGCACAAAAGATTAAGCTATCCGGGCCTAACTTAGCTTAACCTAACCTAACCGAACGTAACGTGCCTCAACGTGACGTGCCGAGACCACTACAGCTGGCCTTGCCAACGCCAAGCTGAAAGCATTAGAACACTGCAGGTTGCAGGGATCCACCTTACAGCAGTATATAGCAACAAAGTCAGAGCTATCCCCTCCTAACATTGCCAATTGTAACTTAACCAAACGTGACCTAACTAAGCCTAACATGCCGCGGCCACTATTGCTGGCCTGCTCAGAGCCAAACGGAACACTTTACGCGAGAGCAGAATGCGGAAGTCCATAGAATCGCAGTGTATATCTGAAAAGTCAATGCTACCTAATCCTAAAGAAGAGCAACAGAACGTAACCAAACGTAGCCTAACTCAACCTAACGTACCGAAACCACTATTGCTGCCCCGCCCCCAGAGCCAAGCTGGACATACCAGAGCAGAGTAGAGCGCAGAATTCCACCGATAAGCAGTGTAAAGCGCAAAAGCTAAAGCTACTCTGATCAAACTTAGCCTAACACAACCTATTCGAACGTAACATGACTAAACATGTCGCGCCGAGACCACTATTTCTGGCCTACTCTAAGCAAAGCTGGAAGCATTAGAGCCATGTAGGGCGCTGAAATCCACCTAATAGCAGACTATTACACTAAGGTCAATGCTATACTCTCCTAGCCCAACCAATCGTAACATAAGAAAACGTAACATAAATCAACCTAACGAGCCGCGACCACTATTGCTGGCTGCTCCAGAGCCAAGCAGGACACATTGCTGGAGAGTAGGACGCAGAAATCCATATAATCGCAGTGTATATCAGGAAAGTCAAGGCAACCTAAGCCTAACTCAAACAAAGAGGACATAACAAAACACGGCCTAACACAACGTAACTTGCCGAAACCGATACTGCTGCCCCACACAGCCAAGCAGGGCGTACTAGAACGCAGATGAGCGCAGAGGTTCACCGAATAGCAGTCTAGAGCACAAAAGTTAAAGCTACCCTAGCAAAACCTAGCCTAACCCTGCCTAACTGGACGTAACCTGATACAAACAAACGTGGCGAGACCACTACTGCTGGCATTCCCAGAGCCAAGCTGAAAATTTCAGAGCACTCTAGGGCGCAGAAATCCATACCATAGCCGTCAATGGCACTAAAGTCAAAGCTACCCCCTCCTAACGTAACAAATCGTGACATAACCAAAAGTAACATAACTAAACCTAAACTGCCTCGACCACTATTGCTGACCTCCCCAGAGCCAAATGGTACACTTCACTGGAGAGTGGAATGCAGAAGTCCATAGAATCGCAGTGTATATCACACAAGCCAAAGCTGCACATACCTAACCCAAGCCAAGAGAACAGAGACAAACATAGCCTAACTGAACCTAACGTGCCGAGACCGCCATTGCTGCGATCCCCAGGGCCAAGCAGGGCATACTAGAGCACAGTTGATCGCAGGAATCCAGCGAATAGCAGTGTAAAGCGCAAAAGTTGGAGCTATCCTAACCAAACCTAGCATAACCCAACCTAACCGAACGTAACAAAGCTAAACCTAACCTGCCGCGACCACTATTTCTGGCCTCCACAGAACCAAACGGCACACATTAGTGGAGAGTAGAACGCAAAAGTCCATAGAATCGCAGTGTATATCTGAAAAGCCAAAGCTGCCTATGCCTAACCCAAACCAGCAGAACATAGCCGAACATAGGCTAACACAACGTAACTTGCCGCGACCACTATTGCTCGCCTCCCCAGAGTGGTGCAGAACATAGCAGAGGGAATTAGCGCACAGAAATCCATAGAAACGCAGTGTATAGCAGAAAAGTCAAAGCTATCCAAACCTAACACAGACCAACGTTGCCAAATCAAACGTAACATAACGCCACATATCGTGTGCGACCACTATTGCTGGCATCGCCATGGACAAGCAGAATATAGTCGAGCACAGCAGGGCGCAAAAATCCACCAGATACCAGTGTATAACACGAAGGTCAAAGCTACACGTACCGAAACTAACGTAACCTAACTTAACCAAACTTAACTTATGCAAACCTAACTTGCCGAAATCACTATTGCTGGCATCCGCAGAGCCAAGCGGTGCATATTAGAGCAACGTATAGCGCAGAAATCCAACGAGCACTGTGTATATCACAAAAGCCGAAGCTATCCTTCTGTATCCCATCCAAACGTAATATAACCAAACGCAACATATCCTAGCCTAAAGTACCGATAACACTATTTCTGACCCCGCGGAGCAAAGCAGAGCATATTAGATCACAGCAGAGCGCAGAAGTCCAACGAAGAGCACTCTATGACACAAAAGTTAATGCCGTCCATGCCCAACCTGGCCAAACATAACGAAGCCAATCGTATCCAATCCCAACCTAGCGGACCTGGGCCACCATTGCTGACCTCCCAAGTGCCTAGCGCAACATATTAGAGGGCCGTAGAGCGTAGAAATCCACCGTATTGCAGTGAATCGCATAAAAGCCAAAGATATCATTACCTAACGTGACCTAACATAACCAACCAAACTTATGACACCTCAACGTGACGTACCGAGACCGGTGCACCGGGCCTCCCCAGAGACAAGCAGTGTGTAGTAGAGCACAGCGGATCACAGAGATCCACGTAACAGCAGTGTAAATCGCAGAAGTCAATGTAGCCTATCCTAACCTAGTCAAACGTAACACATCCAAACGTAACACAACTCAACCTTACATGACGAGAACACTATTGCTGAATATACTAGAGAACACTAGAGCGCAGAAATCAACCGCACTGCAATGTATGCCACAAAAGTCAAACATACCCCGACCTAATATTTCCTAACCTAACCGACCCAAACGTAGAGTAACACAACATAATATGACGAGACCAATATTGCTGGCGTTTGCAGAGCCAAGCAGAACATATTAGAGCACACTAGGAAGCAGAAATCAGCCAAATAGCAGTGCATAGCGCAAAAGTCAAAGGTATCCTATCCCAAAATAACCAATCGTATCACACCGGAACGTTACCTAACTCAACATAATGTATCGCGTGCATTATTTCTGGCCTCCCAGAGCCAAACAGTGCACACTAGAGCACACGAGAGTGCAGAAATCCACCGACTGGCAGTGTGCAGCACAAAATTCGAAGAGATCCTCACCTAAACTGACGTAACCAAACCTACCCTAACATAGCAGGGCTCAAAATAATGTGCCGCGACCACTCCTCGTGGACTCCCATGATCCAGGCAGAATGTAGTAAAGCACAGTAGATAACAGAAATCAACCGAATAGCAGTGTACAGCACGAAAGTCAAACATATCCTAACCAAACTTACCCTAACCCAACCTAACCACCGCAGTCTAACTCGATCTGGCGTGCCACGACCACTATTGCTGGCCTCACCAGAGTAGAGCTGGGTACAGTAATGCAATGTAGAGCGCAGAAATCCACCGAATAGCAGCTTACGGCACAAAAGTCAAAGAGACACTAACCAAACCTTCGCAACCTACTTTAACGGAACGTAACATGTCTCAACCTAGCGTGCCTAGACCACTATTAGTGGCCGTCCCAGAGCCAGGCAGGACATATTACTGCGCAGTAGGACGCAGAAATAGACCGAATAGCAGTGTATAGCACGAAAATCAAAACTATTGTTTCCTAACTTAATCAAACCTGACATAAACATGCGTAACATACCTGAACCTAACGCGCTAAGACCACAATTGCTGGCCTCCCCAGTGCGTGGCAGGATATACTTGCGAACAGTAGAGCGCAGAAATGCACAGCATTGTAGTGCATAGGACAAAAGTGAAAGATACCCTAATCAAATATGGCCTAACCTAACCCAAGCAAACGTAACATAACTCAACGTAACCTGCCGAGAAAGCTATTCCTGGCCTCCCAAGAGACAAGCAGAAAACATTAGAATACAGTAGAGTGCAGAAGTTCGCGGAAAGCGGCGTATAGCACAAAAGTCTGATCCATCATCTCCTATCCTCACAACACCTAACATAACCGAGCGTACTATAGCGTGACCTAACGTGCGGAGACAACCATTGCTGGCCTCCACAGGGCCAAGCAGAATGTAGTGGAGCCAAGTCGAGCGCAGAAATCCACCGAACGACAGTGTATAGCACGAAAGTCAAGGCTAAACTTATCGTAATTAAACGAACCTAGCGTAACGAGATGTAACCTACCTCAACCTGACGTGCCTCGACCAATATTGCTCACCTCCACAGAGTCCAGCAGAGTATAGTAGGGCAGTGTAGAGCGCAGAAATCCACCGAAAAGCAGTGTATAGCAAAAGATTCTAATCTATCCCATCCGAACGTCACCAAACCTACCATAGCCAGGCGTAGCGTAACACGCCCTAATGAGTCGAGACCACTATTGATGGCCTCCACAGCGCAAGGCAGAACATACTAGAGCACCGTAGACTGTAGAAATCCACCTTATTGCTGTCCAAATCACGAAAGTAGAGGATACCCTGACCTAACCCTAGCTAACGTAGTGTAACTCAACATAGCGCGACGAGACCAATATTGCTGGCATATCCGGAGCCAGGCAGGAGGCGTTATGGAACAGTACAGAGCAGGGATCGACCGAATAGCAGTGTATACCACTAAATTCAAGGCTACAGTGGCCCAACCTAGCCAAACGTAGCATAAACATATGAAACCTAAATCAACCCAACGCGCCGAGGCCACTATTGCTGGCCTCCCCAGAGCCAAGCAGAAAATACCAGAGCAGAGTGGATCGTACTATTCCGCCGCATTGGACTGTATAGCACAAGACCAAGGCCAACCCCATTCTAACATAACCAATCATAACACAACCAAACGTAACCTATCTCAACGTAAAGCACTGCGAACCGCCGCAATGCAGTGTACAGCACAAAAGTCAAACATATCCTGACCTAAGACGGACCAAACCTAACCTATTCATACGTAGTGCAACACAAAATAACGCGACGAGACCAATATTTCTAGCATTCTCATAGCCCAGCAGAACATATTAGTGCTCACTAGGAAGCAGAAATCCACCGGATAGCAGTGTATAGTACAACAGCCAAGGATATTGCGTCCTAACATAGCCAAACGTAGCATAGACATACGTGGCATTGCCCAACCCAAAGCACCGAGACCACTGTTGCTGGCCTCCCCAGAGTGAAGCAGAATATATTAGAGCAGAGTTGAGCGCAGAAATCCGCTGCATTGCACTGTATAGCACGAAAGTCAAATCTATCCTATCCGAGCATAGCCAATCGTAACACAACTACACCCAACCTATCTCAACGTAATTTACCCGGACCACAATTTCTGGCCTCCCCTGATCCAAGCAGGATATACTAGAGCACCGTAGAGCCCAGAGCTACAACGTATTGCCGTGCGAGGTACAAAAGTGTAAGATAATCTGTCATAACCCGTCATGTCCTATCCTATCTAAAAGTAGTGTAACTCAACTTATCGTGATGAGACAAATATTGCTGGACACCCCAGAGACAAGGAGAACATATTAGAGTACAGTAGAAAGCAGTGATCCAACGCACTGCTGTGTATAGCACAGACGTTAAACGTAACCCAAACTAACATCACCCAACCCAACCAAATCGAACGTAGTCTAACACAACATAACGTGCCGCGAGCGCTATTGATGGCCTCCGTCGAGCCAAGCAAAGCATATTTGAGCACGCTAGAGCGCAGGAATCCAACGAATAGCAGTGTACCGCACAAAGTCAAAGTAGCGTATCCTAACCTATCCAAACGTAACATATCCAAAAGCAACATGGGCCAAGCTAATTTGAGGAGACCACTATATCTGGCCTCCACAGGAACATCAGAATGTACCAGAGCACAGTAGAGCGCAGAAATTCACAGCACTGCAGAGAATAGCGCAAAAGCCGTCTATATCCTAACATAACACGAACTAATCTAACATATCCAATCGTAGCACGACGCAACATGACGTGCCGCGACCACTATTGCTGTCATGCCCAGAGTCGGGTAGAACGTACAAGAGGGCAGTAGAGTGCAGAAAGCCAAAGAATCGCAGTCTATAGCATAAGGGCCATAGCTATCTGAACCTAACCCACGTAAATTTTACCTAATCAAACGTAGCTTAACCCCATATAGCGTGCCGCGACCACCATGGCTGGCCTCCCCAAGGGCCGAGCAGAATACAGTAGAGCACAGTCGAGCGCAGAAATCCCCAGAAAAACAGTGTATAGCACGAAAGTCAATGCCATCCTTACCGAAATTAACCGACCCTAACGTAACGAAACGTAACCTAGCTCAACTCGACGTGCCATGGCCACTATTGCTCGCCTTCCCAGAGCCGAGCAGAGTATAGTAGAGCAGCGGAGAGCGCAGGGATCCACCGAATAGCAGTGTATAGCACAAAAGCCTAAGCTATCTTCTCCTAACGTAACCAAACTCGCCATATGCAAACGCAGCTTAACTGAGCCTAACGCACCGAGACCGCTATTGCCGGCCCCCTCAGAGCCAATTAGAAAATATTAGAACGCAGTAGAACGCAGAAATCGTAGTATAGCAATGTATAGAGCAAAAGTCAGGACTATCCTATCTTAACCACGCCAAACGTAACTTAGCCGAACGTAGCATAGCTCAAACTAACGTGCAGAGACGGCTGCAGCTGGCCTCCCTAGAGCCAAGCGGAATATACTAGGGCACATCAGAGCGCAGAAATCCACCGCACTGCAGTTTACAGCAGAGAAGTCGAACATACCCTTACCTAACTTGACCAAACCTAACCTTCCCAATCGTAGTGTAACTCAACATAACGTGACGAGGCAGATATTGGTGGCC
>NW_016908724.1:110391-139351 GCF_001483705.2 Eufriesea mexicana | reverse complement strand
CGGTGTAAGTCACAAAAGTCAAAGCATCCCTGTCCGACGGAATACAATCTTAACACAACCAAGCGTAACATAACTAAACCAAACGTACGGCGGCCACTACTGTTGGCCAACCCAAAGTCGAGCAGAACATATTAGAGTAGAGTAGAGCGCAGAAAGCCATAAAATCGTTGTGTACATCTCAAAAGTCATTGCTATCCAGACCTAACCCAAGTTAATGTAACCTAACCAAACGTAGCATAACTCAACATAACGTGGCGTGACCACTGCTTCCGGCATCCCATGAGCCAAGCAGAATATGGTGAAGCACAATAGATCACAGAAATGCGCCGAATAGCTGTATATGGCACGTGAGCCAAAGAAGCCCTAACCAAGCCTTTCTAACCTAACTTAACGAACCGAAACCTAATTAAACCTAATGTGCCGAGACCACCAATACGGGCCGCCCAAGGGACAAGCAGGACATATTGGAGCACAGCAAAGGGCAAAAGTCCACCTGACAGCAGTGAATGGCGCAAAATTCCAATCCGTTCTATCCTAACTTGACCAACTTTAACGTCAGCCAACTTAGCCTAACACAACCTAACGTGACGGGACCGCTATTGCTGGCCGGCACAGAGTCAAGCAGAACATACCACAGCAGAGTAGAACGCAGAAGTCCACCGCAGTGCAGTGTATAGCACAAAAGTCAAACGTATCCTGACCCAAGCTGTCCAAGACTAGCCTGTCCAAGCATAGTGTAACACATCATAACGTGGCGGGACCAATATTGCTGGCCTTCCCAGAGCCAAGCAGAACATATTAGAGCTCAAAAGACGGTAGAAATACACCGAATAGCAGTGTGTAGCGTAAAAGTCAAGGCTATCGTGTGCCAACCTGACCAAACGTAACATAAACATACAAAACCTATCTGAACCCAACTCGCCGAGACCACTACTGCTGCCCTCCGCAGAGCCAAGCAGAAAATATTAAAGCTGAGTGGAGCGCAGAAATCCACCGCATTGCAGTGAACAGCAAAAAAGTCGTAGATACCCTAACAGAACATGACCTAAACTAATTCAACCAAACGCAGCATGACCCAACATAACATGGTGCAACCTCTGCTCCTGGCATCCCCAGTGCAAAGTAGAAGGTAGGAGAGGAAGCTAGACCACCGGTATCCACCGAGGAACAGTGTACAGCACGACAGTCAAAGCTAACATGACCAAATATTGCCTCACATGACTTAACCAATCGTAACATAACACAAACTAATGAGGCCCGGCCGCCATTGCTCGCCGCCCGAGAGTCGAGCAGAGTATAGTGGAGCAATGTGGAGCGCAGAAATCCACCGAATGTAACCGTATTGCACAAAATTCAAAGCTACCCATACCGAAATTAACCCTACCTAATGCAATAAAACGTAACCTAACACAACCTAACATACAGAGGACAATATTGCTGATATTCCCGTGGATAATCATAGCGTTGTAGAGCGCAGTACAGCGCAGAAATACTCCGAAAGTCAGTGTATAGCACGAAAGTCCATGTTAACCTGACCGAGCTAAATCTAACCTAACCTAACAAAACGATACTTAACACAACCTAACTTGCCGAGAATACCATTGCTGGCGCCCACAGGCCAAAGCAGAAGATATAGAAACGCCGTAGAGCGGAGAAACGCGCGGATAGTAGATTACAACGCAAAAGTCTAAGTTACCCTCTCCTAACGACCCAAACGTAACATAACAGAACGCTGCATAGCTCATCCTAACGTGCATAGAAAACTGTTCCTGCCCCCCCCCCCCCAGAGCCAAGCAGAGGGTACTAGAGCACAACAAAGCGCAAAAATGCACCGCATTGCAATGAGCAGCACAAAAGCCGTAGATATCCTAACCTAACCCGACCTAACCTGACCTACGCGAACGTACCATAGCTCAACATATCGTGCCGCGAACACTACTCATGGCATCCCCAGAGCAAAGCAGAATGTAGAAGATCACAGTAGATCACAGAAGTACACCGAACACAGTGTATAGCACGAAAGTAGTAGTTATAATGACCAAACGTAACTTAACATAACCTAACCAATCGTAGCATAACTTAAACTCACGTACCGTGGCCACCATTGCTCGCCTCCCCAGAGTCTAGCAGAGTATGGTAGAGCAATGTAATGCTCAGGAATCCACTGAGTAGAAGTTTATAGCTCGAAAGTGAGAGAAATCCTAACCTAGCCATCCTAACCCAACCTAATGAAACGTAACCTTACACAACCCAACGTTCCGAGAACTCTATTACTGTTAGCACCAGATCCAAGCCGAGCATATTAGAGCAAATTGGGGCGCAGAAATTCACCGAACAGCGTTGCACAGCACAATAGACGGAGTAGCATACCATAACCCAGCAAAACGTGGTATATCCAAACGTGGTATATTTCAACCTTGTCTTACGAGACAACTATTGCTTGCCTCGGCAGAGACAAGCAGAAAGTAATCGAGCACAGCATAGCGCAGGAATTCCCGCGCTGCAGTGAATAGCACAAGAGTCAAACATATGCCGACCCAACGTATCCTTGTCTAACCTACCCAAACGTAGAGTAACTCAACATAACATGACGGGACAAACTTTGCTAGCCTCCCAGGGCCAAGCAGAGCTTATTAGAGCACACTAGAGCGCAGACATCTACCGAATAGCAGTGAATAGCGCAAATGTCAATGTAGCCTAACCTAATCTGGCCAAACGTAACACACCCAAGCGTATCATATCTCAACCTAACATGACGAAATCACTAGTGCAGGCCCCCACAGAGACCAGCAGAATGTGCTAGAGCACAGTAGGTCGCGGAAATCCACCGCATAGCTGTGAGCAGCACAAAAGTCGCAGAAATCGTAGCATAAACAGGCCTAACCAGACCTAACTAATCGTAGCAATTCTCAACATAACGAGCAGCGACCGCTGATGCCGGACTCCTCATAGCCAAGCAGAATGCAGTAGAATATTGTTTATCACTGGAATACGCCGAATAACGGTGTATGTCACGAAAGACAAAGCTATCTTAACAACATTTAACCTAACCTAACCTAGCCAACGTACCCTGACACAACCTATCGCGCCCGCTTTCTGATGCTCGCCTCCACAGAGACGAGCAGAGTATAGTAGATCAATGTAGAGCGCAGAAACCCACGGAATAGCAGTGTATAGCGCCGAAGTCAAAGAGATCCTAACCAAGCCATCCTAACCCACCCTAACGAAACGTAAGGTAACTCAACCTAACGTGCTGAGAAAACTATTACAGGCCACCACAGAGCCAAGCAGGAACAGTTAGAACGCAGTAGAGCGCACAAATCGGAGGACAGCAGTTTATACCACAGATGTCTAAACTAGCCAATCCTAGCTTCACCAAACGTAACATAACGGGGCGAGGCATTGATCAACCTAACGTGCCGAGACCACCATTACTGGACCCCCAGTTCCAAGCTGAATACACTAGAGGACAGCAGAGCACAGAAATCCACCGCATAGCATTTCATAGCACAAAAGTCGAACATATGCTGACATAACCTATCCTTACCTAACCTATCCAAGCGTAGAGTAGCACAACATAACGTGACGTGACCAATATTGATGGCCTCCAAGGGCCAAGCAGAGCTAATTATAGCACATTAGAGGGCAGAAATCCATCGTATGGCAGTGTAGAGCACAAAGGCCAAAGATACCCTAACCTAACCTGACCAAACCAAGCTTAACGAAACACAGTCTAACTCAACATAACATGCCGCGAACGCTATTGATGGCCTTCGTAGAGCCAAGCAGAACATGTTAGGGCACATTGGAGCGCAGAAATACACCGAATAGTAGTGTATAGCGCAAAAGTCAAGGTAGCCTATCCTAACCTAGCCGAACGTAACACACCCAAACGGAGCATATCCCAGCCTAACACGGCGGGACCGTTATTGCTGGTCTCACCAGAGCCAAGCAGAAAATGCTACAGCGCAGTAAAGCGCAGAAATCTGTGGATATCATTGTATAGTGCATACGCCGAAACTAGCCTATCCTAACCTCACCTAATGTAACACAAACAAACGTGGCATAGTTCAACCTAACGTGCCGAGACGACTATTGCTAGCATCTGTATAGCCAAGCGGAATATACTAGATCACGGCGGAGCGCAGAAGTCCACGACATTGCAGTGTATAGCGCAAAAGTCAAACATACCATGATATAACGTGACCCTTCCATACTTATCCAAACGTAGTGCATCTAAACAAAGCGTGACGAGACCACTATTGCTGGCCTCACAGAGCGAAGCAGAGATTATTAGAGAATATTAGAGCGCAGACCTCTGCCGAATAGCAGTGAATAGCACAAATGTCAAAGTAGTCTCTCCTAATCCAGTCAAACGTAGCACCTACAAACGTAGCATATTTCAGCCTCACATGACGAGACCACTACTGCTGCCCTCCGAGGAGACAAGCGGAATGTACCAGAGCACAGCAGTACGCAGAAATCGACCGAATAACAATCTATAGCACAAAAGTCGACGATACCCTAACCTAACCTGACTTAACCTGACTTAACCTGACCTAACCAAACGTAGCCTAGCCCAACACAACGTGTCGCGACAGATATTGCTGTCATCCCCAGAGCCCAGCGGAACATATTACAGGAGAGCAGGGCACGGAAATCCACCGGATATCAGTGTATAGCACAAAGGTTAAATCTATCCTGTCCTTCCGTAGCCAAACGTAGCGTATCCAAACGTATCCTATCCCAAACAGACGAGCCGAGAACAGAATTGCTGGCCTTCCAGGACCAAACAGGTCAAACTAGAGCATAGTAGAACGCAGAAACGCACCGGACAGCAGTGTACTGCGCAAATGTTGGAACTATCCTATACTAACAAAACCAGCCTTCATGTGACCAAATGTTACATAACTCTACCCATCGTGCCGGGATAGCTGTTTCCGGCCTCCCCAGGGCAAAGCCGAATACAGGAGAGCACAGTACAGCAAACAAATCCACCCCATTGCTGTTTATAGCACAAAAGCCGAAGATATGCTGACATAGACTGACCAAACGCAACCTAACGAGACGTAGCCTAACTCAACGTAACGTACTGGGACCATAATTGCTGGCCTCCCCAAAGCCGAGCAGAACATACTGGAGGGGAGCAGAGCGCAGAAATCAATACAATATCAGCGTATAAAGGAAAAGTCGAATCTACCCAAACCTAACCCAAACCAGCGTAACCTAACCAAACATAACATATCTCAACATAAGGTGCCGCGGCCACTTTTGCGGGCGGCACCAAGGCTAAGCAGAATGTTGTAGAGGACAGTAGAGCGCAGAAGTCCACCGAATAGCAGTATATAGCTCAAAGGTCAAAGCTATCTTATAATAACATAGCCAAGCGTAACGCATTAAGCGTAATATACCTCCATCTATCGTGCAGAGACCACTATTTCTGGCCTGCCCAGAGCCGAGCAGAACATACTAGAGCGTAGAGGAACGCTGGAATCCAACAAATATCAGTGTATAGCACAGAAGTCAAAACTACTCTATCCTAACTTAACAAACCTTCACACCACCAAACGTAACATTGCTCAAACCAACTTCCCGAGACAGCTGCTGCTGGCCTGCACAGGGCCAAGCGGAATGTTGTAGAGAATAGACGAGTACAGGACTCCGCCGGATAACGGTGTATAGCACGAAAGTCAAAGGCGTCCTAACCGAGCATAGCGTAACCTTAGCTAACCAAACGTAACCGAAAACAACCTAACGTGCAGAGACCACAATTTCTGGCACCCTAGAGACAAGTAGAAGGTATTAGTGCACAGTAGGGAGCAGAAGCTCTCCAAATAGCAGCGCGTAGCAAAGAAGTCAATGCTACGCTGTCCTAACATAGCAAAGCGTAGCATAGGCAAACGCAAACTAACTCAACTTATCGTTCCGTGACCACTACTGCTGACCACTCCAGAGCCGAGCAGCGCAGATTAGGGGAGAGAAGAGTACAGATATCCATGGAAACATAGTGTATAGACGAAGGACATGACTATCCTAACAGAACTATGCATAACCTAACCTCGCAAATGTGACATAATAGTGATCGCGGCAAGTTATGTTTGGTTAGGCTAGGTTAGATTATGTTTGGTCAGGTTGCCTTCGTCTTTTGTGCTATGCACTGCAATGTGGTCGATTTCTACGCTCTACTGTGGTCTAGCATATTCTGCCTGGCTCTGCGGGAGCCAGCAATAGTGACCTCCGCACGTTAGGTTTGGTTAGGTTCCGTTTGGTTAGGTTAGGATAGGATAGATCCGACTTTTACGCTATACATTGCTGTTCGGTGGATTTCTACGCTCTACCGTGCTATAATATGATATGCTTGGCACAGCGATGCCCGCTACAGTGGTCTCGGCTACCTAGGTTGTGTTAGGTTACGTTTGGACAGGTTTGGCTTGTCTGGGTTGGGTTAGGGTAGCTTTGACCTTGCTGCTATACATTGCCATCCTTTGGACTTCCGCGCCCTGCTCTCGTCTAATATGTTCTGCTTGGCTCTAGGGAGGCAAGCAACAGTGGTCGCGTCAGGTTGGTTTGAGACGGGTTACATTTGGCTAGGTTAGGTTACGCTGGGTTAGGTTAGGGTGTTTTTGGCCTTTGTGGCACACACAGCTATTATATGGCCTTTTGTGCTCCGCAGTGCTCCATCACAATCTGCTTGGTTCTCGTGAGGCCAGCAACGGTGGTTGTGGCACGTCATGTTGGGTTAGGTTACGTTTGGATATGCTACGTTTGGTTACGTTAGTATAGAGTTGCTTAGACTTTTGCGCTATACACTGCTTTTCGGTGTATTTCTGTGTTCTACTGTGCTGTAGTATGTTCTGCTTGGCTACTGGGATGCCAATAGTAGTCGCCTCGTGAGGTCAGGTTGAGCTAGGCTGCGTTTGGTCAGGCTATGTTAGTTTGGTTTAGGTCTGGGTAGCTCGGACTTTCGTGGTATACACTGATATTCGGTGGGTTCCTGGGCTCTTCTGTTCTCCACTCGACCTTGCTCAAACCTGGGGTTGTCAGGAATAGTGGTCGCGGCGCGGTAGGATGGGGCATGTTGCGTACTGTCACGTTATTATTGGTTAGGTTAGGATGGTGTGGCTCCGGCTCATTTGCTGTACGCTGCTGCTCGGCGGAATTCAGCGCTCTACTGAGCGCTAGCATGCTCTTATTGGTTCTGAGAAGGCCAGTAATGGCGGTCTGGGCACGTTATGTTGAGTTAGACTACGTTTGTTTATGTTACGTTTTGTTAGGTTAGGACAGGGTAGCTTCGACTTTTGTGCAATGCACTGCTATTGTGTGGACGTATGTGCTCTACATTGCTCTACTATACACTGCTCCACACTGGGCAGGCAGAAAATATTGGTCGTGGCACGATAGGTTTTGTTAGGTTCCGTTTAGTTTGGTGAGGTTGGGATGTGTTTGTCTACGATATCTTTGACTTTCGTGCTATACACTTATATTCGGTGGATTTCTGCGCTCTGCAGTGCTCTAATATGATTTGCCTCTCTCTGGGGTGGCCAGCAATGGTGGTTCCGACTCGATTGGTTTACTTATACTACATCTGGTTAGGTTAGGTTATGTTAGGTTTGGTTAGGATTGCTTCGACTTCTGCGCTCTCTACGGCTCTTCGTTGAATTCCGCGCTCTACTGTGATCAAATATGCTCTGTTTGGCTCTGTGGAGGCCAGAAACTGTGGCCGCGGCGCCTTAGGTTGCGTTGGGTTACGTCTGCTTAGGTTAGATTTGTTTGGGTTGTGTCAGGCTGCCTTTGACTTTTGCGCTTTACACTGCGATGCGGTAGATTACAACTATTGCTGGCCTCACAGAGCGAAGCAGAGATTATTAGAGAATATTAGAGCGCAGACCTCTGCCGAATAGCAGTGAATAGCACAAATGTCAAAGTAGTCTCTCCTAATCCAGTCAAACGTAGCACCTACAAACGTAGCATATTTCAGCCTCACATGACGAGACCACTACTGCTGCCCTCCGAGGAGACAAGCGGAATGTACCAGAGCACAGCAGTACGCAGAAATCGACCGAATAACAATCTATAGCACAAAAGTCGACGATACCCTAACCTAACCTGACTTAACCTGACTTAACCTGACCTAACCAAACGTAGCCTAGCCCAACACAACGTGTCGCGACAGATATTGCTGTCATCCCCAGAGCCCAGCGGAACATATTACAGGAGAGCAGGGCACGGAAATCCACCGGATATCAGTGTATAGCACAAAGGTTAAATCTATCCTGTCCTTCCGTAGCCAAACGTAGCGTATCCAAACGTATCCTATCCCAAACAGACGAGCCGAGAACGGAATTGCTGGCCTTCCAGGACCAAACAGGTCAAACTAGAGCATAGTAGAACGCAGAAACGCACCGGACAGCAGTGTACTGCGCAAATGTTGGAACTATCCTATACTAACAAAACCAGCCTTCATATGACCAAATGTTACATAACTCTACCCATCGTGCCGGGATAGCTGTTTCTGGCCTCCCCAGGGCAAAGCCGAATACAGGAGAGCACAGTACAGCAAACAAATCCACCCCATTGCTGTTTATAGCACAAAAGCCGAAGATATGCTGACATAGACTGACCAAACGCAACCTAACGAGACGTAGCCTAACTCAACGTAACGTACTGGGACCATAATTGCTGGCCTCCCCAAAGCCGAGCAGAACATACTGGAGGGGAGCAGAGCGCAGAAATCAATACAATATCAGCGTATAAAGGAAAAGTCGAATCTACCCAAACCTAACCCAAACCAGCGTAACCTAACCAAACGTAACATATCTCAACATAAGGTGCCGCGGCCACTTTTGCGGGCGGCACCAAGGCTAAGCAGAATGTTGTAGAGGACAGTAGAGCGCAGAAGTCCACCGAATAGCAGTATATAGCTCAAAGGTCAAAGCTATCTTATAATAACATAGCCAAGCGTAACGCATTAAGCGTAATATACCTCCATCTATCGTGCAGAGACCACTATTTCTGGCCTGCCCAGAGCCGAGCAGAACATACTAGAGCGTAGAGGAACGCTGGAATCCAACAAATATCAGTGTATAGCACAGAAGTCAAAACTACTCTATCCTAACTTAACAAACCTTCACACCACCAAACGTAACATTGCTCAAACCAACTTCCCGAGACAGCTGCTGCTGGCCTGCACAGGGCCAAGCGGAATGTTGTAGAGAATAGACGAGTACAGGACTCCGCCGGATAACGGTGTATAGCACGAAAGTCAAAGGCGTCCTAACCGAGCATAGCGTAACCTTAGCTAACCAAACGTAACCGAAAACAACCTAACGTGCAGAGACCACAATTTCTGGCACCCTAGAGACAAGTAGAAGGTATTAGTGCACAGTAGGGAGCAGAAGCTCTCCAAATAGCAGCGCGTAGCAAAGAAGTCAATGCTACGCTGTCCTAACATAGCAAAGCGTAGCATAGGCAAACGCAAACTAACTCAACTTATCGTTCCGTGACCACTACTGCTGACCACTCCAGAGCCGAGCAGCGCAGATTAGGGGAGAGAAGAGTACAGATATCCATGGAAACATAGTGTATAGACGAAGGACATGACTATCCTAACAGAACTATGCAAAACCTAACCTCGCAAATGTGACATAATAGTGATCGCGGCAAGTTATGTTTGGTTAGGCTAGGTTAGATTATGTTTGGTCAGGTTGCCTTCGTCTTTTGTGCTATGCACTGCAATGTGGTCGATTTCTACGCTCTACTGTGGTCTAGCATATTCTGCCTGGCTCTGCGGGAGCCAGCAATAGTGACCTCCGCACGTTAGGTTTGGTTAGGTTCCGTTTGGTTAGGTTAGGATAGGATAGATCCGACTTTTACGCTATACATTGCTGTTCGGTGGATTTCTACGCTCTACCGTGCTATAATATGATATGCTTGGCACAGCGATGCCCGCTACAGTGGTCTCGGCTACCTAGGTTGTGTTAGGTTACGTTTGGACAGGTTTGGCTTGTCTGGGTTGGGTTAGGGTAGCTTTGACCTTGCTGCTATACATTGCCATCCTTTGGACTTCCGCGCCCTGCTCTCGTCTAATATGTTCTGCTTGGCTCTAGGGAGGCAAGCAACAGTGGTCGCGTCAGGTTGGTTTGAGACGGGTTACATTTGGCTAGGTTAGGTTACGCTGGGTTAGGTTAGGGTGTTTTTGGCCTTTGTGGCACACACAGCTATTATATGGCCTTTTGTGCTCCGCAGTGCTCCATCACAATCTGCTTGGTTCTCGTGAGGCCAGCAACGGTGGTTGTGGCACGTCATGTTGGGTTAGGTTACGTTTGGATATGCTACGTTTGGTTACGTTAGTATAGAGTTGCTTAGACTTTTGCGCTATACACTGCTTTTCGGTGTATTTCTGTGTTCTACTGTGCTGTAGTATGTTCTGCTTGGCTACTGGGATGCCAATAGTAGTCGCCTCGTGAGGTCAGGTTGAGCTAGGCTGCGTTTGGTCAGGCTATGTTAGTTTGGTTTAGGTATGGGTAGCTCGGACTTTCGTGGTATTCACTGATATTCGGTGGGTTCCTGGGCTCTTCTGTTCTCCACTCGACCTTGCTCAAACCTGGGGTTGTCAGGAATAGTGGTCGCGGCGCGGTAGGATGGGGCATGTTGCGTACTGTCACGTTATTATTGGTTAGGTTAGGATGGTGTGGCTCCGGCTCATTTGCTGTACGCTGCTGCTCGGCGGAATTCAGCGCTCTACTGAGCGCTAGCATGCTCTTATTGGTTCTGAGAAGGCCAGTAATGGCGGTCTGGGCACGTTATGTTGAGTTAGACTACGTTTGTTTATGTTACGTTTTGTTAGGTTAGGACAGGGTAGCTTCGACTTTTGTGCAATGCACTGCTATTGTGTGGACGTATGTGCTCTACATTGCTCTACTATACACTGCTCCACACTGGGCAGGCAGAAAATATTGGTCGTGGCACGATAGGTTTTGTTAGGTTCCGTTTAGTTTGGTGAGGTTGGGATGTGTTTGTCTACGATATCTTTGACTTTCGTGCTATACACTTATATTCGGTGGATTTCTGCGCTCTGCAGTGCTCTAATATGATTTGCCTCTCTCTGGGGTGGCCAGCAATGGTGGTTCCGACTCGATTGGTTTACTTATACTACATCTGGTTAGGTTAGGTTATGTTAGGTTTGGTTAGGATTGCTTCGACTTCTGCGCTCTCTACGGCTCTTCGTTGAATTCCGCGCTCTACTGTGATCAAATATGCTCTGTTTGGCTCTGTGGAGGCCAGAAACTGTGGCCGCGGCGCCTTAGGTTGCGTTGGGTTACGTCTGCTTAGGTTAGATTTGTTTGGGTTGTGTCAGGCTGCCTTTGACTTTTGCGCTTTACACTGCGATGCGGTAGATTTCTGCGCTGTATTCTCCACTATTATGCTCTGCTTGACTCTGTGGAGATCAGGAACAGTGGCCTCGGCTCGTTAGCTTGATATATGCTACGTTTGGCTATCTTACGCTTGGTTAGCGTTGGAGCGGGTAGCATATACTTTTGTGCTATATACTGCTATTCGGTGGACTTCTGCGCTCTACTGTGCTCTAATATGCTCTGCTTGGCTGTGAGGAGGCCAGCGAAGGTGGGATATGCACGTTAGGATTTGTTAAGCTACGTTCGGTTAGGTTACGTTAGTTTGTGTTAGGTCTGCATAGCTTTGGCTTTCGCGG
The DNA here is from genome assembly GCF_001483705.2 of Eufriesea mexicana. Taxonomy (NCBI): domain Eukaryota; kingdom Metazoa; phylum Arthropoda; class Insecta; order Hymenoptera; family Apidae; genus Eufriesea; species Eufriesea mexicana. Next base: position 127,641 of record NW_016908724.1, on the reverse strand, counting down.
TAATCACTACTATTCGTAGGATTTCTGCGCTCTGCTTTGCTCCAATATGTTCGGCTTGGATATGCAAGGCCAGGAATAATGGTCTCGGCACGTTATGCTGGGGTAGGCTACGTTCGATTAGGTTTGGGTTGGTCAGTTTTGGTCAGGACCTCTTTGACTTTTTGTGCTTTGCACTGCAAAACGGCGGATGTCGGCAGTCTACTGTGCGGTAGTATATTCTGCTTCACCCTCGGGAGGTCAGCAAATATGGTGTAGGCACGTTCGGTTGTGTTAGCTACGCTTGGTTATGCAATGCTTCGTTCGGTTAGTCTAGGATAGCTTTGAGGTTTGCTCTAAACATCGCTCTTCGGCTGAGTTCTGTGCATTAGTATGCTCTTGTGCGTCCTGCTGGGCTCTGGAGATGTCAGGAGTAATGTTCTATGCACGTTAGGTTGAGTTGTGTTCCGCATGGCCCTGTTACGTTTCGTTATGTTCGGATAGCATAGCTTTGACTTTTATGCTATATACTGCTATTCGGCGCATTTCTACCATCTACTGTGCTCTAGTAAGTTCTGCTTGGCCCTGAGGACGCCAGCTATACTTGTCTCGGCACGTTAGGTTCAGATTTGCTACGTGTGGTTATGTTACGTTAGCTTTGGCTAGGGTTGGATAGTTTCGACTTTTCCCATACACACTGCGATTCTATGGTCTTCAGCGCTCTACTCCTCTCTAATATGGTCTGCTTGCCTCTGCTGAAGCAAGCAATACGGTTCGCGACACGTCAGGATGTGGCAGATTGAATTTGACTATGTTAGGCTAGGATAGGTTAGGCTTCGGATACCACGGACTTCTGTGCTGAACACTGCTATGATAGGACTTCTACACTCTACTGTGCTATATCATATTGTGCTTGTCTCTGGGTGCGCCAGCATCAGTTGCGCGGCACGTTGGCTTGGCTTGTGTCACGTTTGGTTAGGCTATGTTAGGTTATGTTTCGTCAGGATATGTTCGCCGTTCGCGGTGCTATACTTGTCTCGGCACGTTAGGTTCAGATTTGCTACGTGTGGTTATGTTACGTTAGCTTTGGCTAGGTTTGGATAGTTTCGACTTTTCCCATACACACTGCGATTCTATGGTCTTCAGCGCTCTACTCCCCTCTAATATGGTCTGCTTGCCTCTGCTGAAGCAAGCAATACGGTTCGCGACACGTCAGGTTGCTTGTCACTGGGTGCGCCAGCATCAGTTGCGCGGCTCGTTGGCTTGGCTTGTGTCACGTTTGGTTAGGCTAAGTTAGGTTATGTTTCGTCAGGATATGTTCGCCTTTCGCGATATACGCTGCTGTACGTGGGGTTTCTGCGCTCTACAGTTCTCTAACATGCTCTGATTGGCTCCTAGAATGCGCGCAATGGTGGTCTCGGCACGTTATTTTGAGATAGGCTACATTTGTTTATGTTAGGTTCGGTTAGGTTAGGACAGGGAAGCAATGACCTCTGTGCTATGCGCTGCTATTCTGCGGACTTCTGCTCTCTACATTGCTCTACTATAGACTCCTCGACTCTCGGGAGGCCAGAAATATTGTTCGAGGCACGATAGGCTGGGTCAGGTTCCGTTCGGTTAGCTATGGCTGGAATAGGTTTGGTCAGGACGTCTTAGACTTTCGTGCTATAAACTTCTGTTTGGACGATTGCTGCACTCTACCTCTCTCCAATATGCTCTGCTTGGCGCTGTGGAGGCCAAAAGTGGTGGTCTCGGCTCGTCAAGCTTAGTTAGTCTACGTTTGTTTAGGTTAGGTTTGGTCGCGCTAGGTTGTCATATATTTGACTTTTGTGCTATGCGCCGCTGTTTCGTGGCTCTCTGCGCTCTACCATGCCATAGTACATTCTGCTTGGTTGAGAGTAATCCAGCAATAGTGGTCTCGGCACGTTAGGTTAAGTTAGGATACTCTGGGAATGCCCAGTGCAATCTAGAAATAGATATCCCGGCACAATAGGTTATGGTAGGTTCTGTTTGGTTATATTACGTTTGGACAGGTTAGGATAGGATACCTTTGACTTTTGTGCTCTACACTGCTATTCGGCGTATCTCAACGCTCTATACTTCTCTACTATACTCTGCTCGAATCTAGTGAGGCCAGTAATAGTGGTCCCGGCACGTTAGTTTGATTTAGGCTACGCTTGCTTATGGTACGTTAGGTTAGTGTAGGTGCGGGTGGCATGGACTTTTGTGCTATATAATGCTCTGCGATGGACTTTTGCGATATACGGTGCACCAATATGCTCTGCTGGGCTATGTGGGGGCCTGCAATAGTGGTCCCGGCTAGTTACTTTGTGTTAGATTACGTTTGGTTACGTTACGATTGGATAGGTTAGGAACAGCTAGCTATAGCTTTTGCGATATACACTGCTATTCGGCGGATATCTGCACTTTACTGCGCCTTAATATGTTTAGCTTGGCTCTGGGAGGGCCAGCAATAGCGGTATCGGTACGCTATTTTGAGATAGCGTACACTTGGTTAGGTTAGGTTAGGACCGGATGGGTTTGGATATCTATGGCTTTTGTGCTATACATTGCAATGCCGTGGATTCCTGCGCTCTGCTGTGCTATACTATATTCTGCTTGGCATTGGAGCTGCCAGAAGTTATAGTCTCGGTACGTTATTGTGAGGATGGTTACGATACGTTGGACTAGGCTAGGGAGGTTTGATCAGGATTTCTTTGTCTTTTGTGCTGTACACTGTTTTTCGGAGGATTTCCTCGTTCGACATAGCTGTACTATACTCAAATCGACTCTGACGATGCGAGCAATGGTAGTCGTGGTAAGATAGGTTGAGTTAGGCAACGTTTGGCTATTTTACGTACGGTGAGGTTAGGATAGGGTGGCTTAGACTTTCGTGCTATACCCAGCTCTACGCGGATTTCTGCGCTCTACTGTGTTCTAACATTTTCTGCTTGGTTCTGGGGAAGCCAGCACAAGTGGTCTCGGAACTATAGTTTGTGCTGTGTTACGTTCGGTTGGAATTGGGTAGGCAAAGCTAGGTCGGGTTGTCTTTGACATTCGTGCTGTATACAGCTACTCGTAGGATATCTGCGTTCGAATGTGCTCTACTATATTCTGGTTGCCCCTGTGTATGACAGCAATAGTGTTCTCGGCGCGTTAGGTTAGTATAAACAGCGTTCGCTTATGACACGTTTGGTTATGCTAGGACAGAATAGCTTAGACTTCCGCGCTATACACTGCTATTCGTTGGATTTCTGTGATCTACAGTGCTGTGCTATATTCTGTTTGGTTCTGCGGATGCCAGCAGCAGTGGTCGCGGCACGTAAGGTTGAGTTATGTTTCGTCTGGTTAGGTTATGTTTGGCTAAGTTTGGTTATGGTAGCCTTGACTTTCACAGTATATACTGCTAATCGGTGGATTTCTGTGATCTGCCGTGCTCTAATACATTCTGTCTGGATCTGGGGATGTCAGGAGCAGTGGCCGCTTCTCGTCATGTTTAGTTATGCTACGCTTGGTTATGTTAGTTTAGGACATGCTAGGTTGCGGTATCTACGGCCCATGTGGTATTGACTCCAATGCGGCGGATTTCTGAGATCTACTGTGCTTTAGTACCTTCTGCTTGTCTCTGTGGAGGCCAGCAATCGTGGTCTCGCCGTTTTGGGTTGTGTTAGGATACTTTCGGGTACGTTGCGTTTGGCTAGGATAGGAGAGGCTGTTCCGACTTTTGTGCTGTTCACTACTATTCAGTGGATATCTACGCTCTGATGCTCTAATATGCTCTGCTTGGCTCTTGGCAGGCCAGCAATATTTGTCTCGTCACGTCATGTTTAGCTACGCTACTTTTGGATAGGTTGGGTAAGGTCAAGTTTGGTCATGTTTGGTCAGGTTGTGTTTGCCTTTTGTGCTGTACCCTGCATTGCCGTAGATTCCTGCACTGTGTTGTGCTATAGTATTTTGTGCAAGGCTCTGGAGAGGCCAGCAAAAGTGGTTTCGGCACGTTAGGTTGAGTAATGCTACGGGTGACTATGTTATGTTCGGTGAGGTTAGGAGGGGGTAGTCTAGACTTTTGCGCTATACACAGCTATAGGCGGATTTATGTGCTACAGTGTGTTCTAATATTTTCCGTTTGGCTCTGGGAGGCCAGCAATATTGGTCTCGGCGCATTAGGTTTAGAGTTGCTACGTTTGGTTAGGTTACGTTGACTTGCGTTAGTTTCGGGTAGCTATGACTTTTGCGCTGTTCACTGCGTTTGTATGGTCTTCTGCGCTCTACTGTCCTCCAGTATGTACTGTTCGACTCTGGGGTGGCCAGAAATGATGGTCGCGGTACACTAGTTTTAATTGTGTTACGTTTGGTCATGTTATAATTGAATATATTAGGATAGGGTGGCTATGACTTTTGCGCTCTACACTGCTATTCGGTCGATTCCTGGGCTGAAGTGCGCTCTAGTACGGTTTGCTTGTCTCTGGGGAGGCCAACAATGGTGGACTCGACACGTTACGTTCGGTTGCTCTACGATTGGTTAGGTTAGTTTGGATCAGGTATGATTTGGTTCTCTTTCCTTCTTTGTTGTACACTGCAATGCAGGGGATTTCTGCGCTCTGCTGTGCTGTAGTATACTCTGCTTGTCTGTGTGGAGGCTAGCAACAGTGGTCTCGTCGTGTTAGGTTGAGTTGTGTTACGTTTGATTATGTTACGCTCGGCTGCATGAGGGAAGACTACTCCGACTATTGTGCTTTGCACTACTCTTCCTCGGATTTCTGTGGTATACTGTCCTCTACTACATGGCCTCTGCGGAGCCAGCAATTGTTGTCCCGTCATATTGCATTTCGTTCGGCTACTTTCGGATATGTCACGTTTGTCTAGGTTTGTATAGCCTACCGCGACTTTGGTTCTATTCACTGCTTTTCGGTGGATTTCTTCGCTCTAGCGAGCTCTAAGGTGCTCTGCTTGGGTCTGAAGAGGCGTGCAATATTGGCTCATCACGTTATGTCGAGTTACACTAAGTTCGGTTGGGTCAGGCTGGATTAAGCTCGGTCAGGTTAACTTTCACTTTCGTGCTCTACGCTGCTATTTGGAGGATTTCTGAGCTCGAGTGAGCTCTACTATACCCTGCTTGGACCTGGGAGGCGAGGAATTATGTTTGCGGCATGTTATGGTGTGTTAGGCTACGCGTGGCTTGGTTATGTTGGCTTGGATTAGTGACGGATGGCCATCGCTTTTGAGATATACACTTCGATTCTATGGATTCCTGTGCCATAATCTCCTCTAATATGCTCCGATCGACTCTGAGGAGGCCTGAGATGCTGGCCGCGGCACGTCAGGTTCAGTCATATTGCGATCGGTTCGGTTATGTCAGTCACGTAAGGTTATGATATCTTTGACTTTTGCGCTCAACACTGCTATTCTATGGACTTCTACAATTTACCGTGCTCTATCATATTCTGCTTATCTCTGGGTGCGCCAGTAGTAGTGGTCGCGGAGTGTTTGTGCTGTGTTACGTAGGGCTATGTTATGTTAGGTTAGGTTTCGTTAGAATGCCTCCGACTTTCGTGCTGTGCACTGCAGTTCGGTGGATCTCTGCGCTCTACTGTGCTCTAATATGTTCAGATTTGCTCCTTGAAGACCAGCAATAGTGGTCTCGGCAAGTTATTTTGAGCCATGCTACGTTTGGTTAGGTAAGGTTAGGTTAGGTTAGGCTTGTATATCTTCGGCTTTTGTGATATACACTGCTACTTGGTGTCTTTCTGCATTCTGCTGAGCTCGTATGTGATCTGCTTGGCGCTGGGCGTGCAGCAATAGTGGTCGCGGCACGTTACGTTGAGTTATTCCACGCTTCGGCATGTTACGTTTGTTTGGGTTTTGATTGGATAGCTTTGACCTTTCTGCTATACGCTGCGATTCTGTGGATTTCTACGCTACACTCTCCCCTAACATCCACTGCTTTGCCATGTGGACGCCAGGAAAAGCGGCCGCAGCGCGTTTGGTCGAGTTGGGTTACGTTTTTAAGGCTGGTTTTTGCTTGGGTTAGGTTATGATGTCTTTAACTTTTGTAGTCTAGGCAGCAATGCGCTGGATTTCTGCGCTCTACTGTGTTCGCGTATTCTCTTAGCAGCTCTGGGGAGGCCAGAAACGGTGGTCTCGGCACGTTAGGTTGAAATAGGCTACGTTTGGTTAGGTTACGTCTGCTCTGGTTAGGTTTTGATACCTTCGTCTTTTCTGCTATACATAGCGATTCTACGGATTTCTGCGCTATGCACCCCTCTATTATGATCCGCTTGGCTCTGTGGTGTCCGGTAATACTCATCGCGGCACGTTAGTTTGAGATAGATTACGTTTGCTTATGCTAGGTTAAGTTCTGCTTGGTTAGGGTAGCTTCGACTTCTGCGCTCATCACTGCCATTCAATGGACTTCTGCGCTCTACTGCGCTCTAGTATGTTCTGCTTGGCTCTGGGCAGGCCAGAAATAGTGGTCTCGGCACGTTAGGTTGATCTATACTACGTTCAGTTATGTTGTGTTTCGTGTGGTTAGGACACGATAGTTCAGTCTTTTGTGCTATAAACTGCTATCGGGTGATTTGTGCGCTCTACTGTGTTCTAATATTTTCTGCCTGGCCCTGGGGAGGCCAGCTATAGTGGTCGCGGCACGATAGCTTTAGTTACGTTACGTGTGGTTATGATACGTTTGATTAGGTTAGGACAGGATAGGTCTGACTTTAGTGCTGTACACTGCTATTCGGTAGCCTTCTGCGCTCTACTGTTGTCTAATATGCTCTGCTTTGCCCTGGAGATGCCAGAAATGGCGGCCGCGCCGCGTTAGGTTTAGTTAGGTTAGGTTCGTTTCGGTTAGGATATCTTTGACTTCTGTCCTGTATACGTTATTGCGGTGGACTTCTGCGCCCTACGGTGCTCTAGCATATTCTGTTTGGCTCTGCGTAGGCCAGCAATAGTGGTCTCGGCACGTTAGGTTGATTTATATTACGTTTCGTTATTTTACGCTTTGTTGTATTAGGACATGTTAACCCCGTATTTTTTGCTATACACTGCTATAAGGAGGACCCATGCGATCTTCTGTGCTCTAGTATGTTCTGCTTGTCTCTGGAAAGGCCAGCAATATTGGCCTCGGCACGTTAGGTTGAGCTACACTACGTTCAATTATGTTACGTTTCGTGAGGTTAGGATACGATAGTTCAGTCTTTTGTGCTATAAACAGCTATCAGATGATTTCTTAGCTCTACTGTGTTCTAATATTTTCTGTCTGGCCCTGGGGAGGCCAGCAATAGTGGTCGCCGCAAGTTAGCTTGTGCTACGTAACGTTTCGTTATGCTATGGTTGGACATATAAGGATAGATTAGCGTTGACTTTTGAGCTATAAACTGCTATTCGCCGGATTTCTGAGCTCTACTCTACTCTAATATGCTCTGCTTGGCTCTCAGGAGGCCAGCAATTATGGTCTCTGCACGTTAGCTTGAGTTGGGTTACGATCGGTTGGGCCATGTTTGTTCTTGTTCTGTCTGGATAGCTTTGACTTTCTTGCCATATGCTGTAATTCGGTGGATTTCTGCGCCCTGCTGTGCTCTACTATACAGAGCTCGACTCTGGGGAAGCCAGCAATAGTGGTCGCTGCACGTTAGGTTGAGTTAGGTTACGTTTGTGTATGTTACGATTCGTTCGGTTTGGATAGGATAAGTTTGAGTTTTGCGCTGTATACTGCTGTTCGGTGGATTTCTGCGCTCTACATTGCCCTACTATTCTCTGCTGGAATCTGGGTAAGCCAGTAGTAGCGGTCCCGTCACGTTAGTTTGTTTTAGGCTACGTTCGGCTATGTTACGTTTGGTTGAGGTAGGAGAGGATAGCTTGGCTTTCGCGCTAAGTGCAGCTTTTCGGCGAGCCACTGCTTTATACTGTGCTCTAATATGCTCTGCTTGTCTCTGGAGAGGCCTGCAATTGTGGTCTCGGCACGTGAGGTTGAGATAAATTACGTTCGTGTAGGCGACGTTTGCTTGGGTTAGGTTTGGATAGCTTTGACTTCCTTGGCACACACTGTAATTCGGTTGATTTCTGCGCTCTGCTTGCACGACTATGCTCTTCCCGACTGTGGGGAGTCCAGCAATACTGGTCGATGCAGGTTAGGCTGTGTTTGGTTACGTTTGGGTATGTTACGTTTGGCTAGGTTAGGAGGGGGTATAACGAACTTTTGTGCTACGCACTGCAATTCGGAGGACTTCGGAGCCGCGCTGTGATCTGATAGGTTCAGCTTGTCTCTGGGAAAGATAGCAATATAGGTCTTGACGCGTTATGCTAAGTTAGGCAACATCTGGTTGGGTTAGGTTATGCCAGGTTAGGTTAGGATATCCTTGACATTTGTGCTATATATTGAAACGCCGCGGATGGCTGTGATCTACTGTGATGTAGCATATTCTGCTTGGATCTGGGGACGTCAGCAGTGCTTGTGAAGGACGGTCAGGTTGAGTTTGGTTACGTTTGGTTATGCTACGTTCGGTTAGGGTAGGCCGCTACAGATTTGACTTTTGCGCTACACACTCCCATTCGGTCGATTTCTGCGCTCTACTGTGGTCAAGTATGCTCTGCTTTGCTCTGGGGTGGCTAAAAATCTTGGACCCGGCATATTAGTTCCATTTAGACTACGTTTGGTTATGGTACGTTTGGTTTGGGTAGGAGAGGGTATCTTTGACTTTTGCGCTATATACCGCTATCTAGTGAACTACTGTTGTAGGCTGAGCCCTAATATGCTTTGCTTGTCACTGGGGACGCCGAAAATCGTGGTCTCGGTGCGGTATGTTTTGTTAGCCTACGTTTGGCTTTATCAGGTTAGGTAGCGTTAGGTTGCGATATATTTGACGTTTGTGCTGTATGCTGCTATTTGGTAGCTCTCTGCGATCTACTGTTCTCTGGTGTATTCTCCTTGGCTCGGGTGATTCCAGCAATAGTGGTCAGGGCACGTTATATTAAGTTAGGCTACGATCCATTACACTACTTTTGGATAGGTTAGGAGAGTATGGCTTTGTCGCTTGTGCTATACACAGCCATTCGGTGGATTTCTGCGCTCTAAATTGCTCTAAGATGCTCTGCTCGGCTCTGCGGGCAAAGCAATGGTGGCCGTGGCACGATAGCTTGGGTTATGTTACGTTTTTTCAGCTTAGGTTAGGTTTGAATAGGGGAGGATAGCTTTGACCTTTGCGCTATACACTGCTATTCGGTGGATTTCTGCCCTCTACTCTCCTCTAATATGTGCCTCTTGGCAACAGGGAGGCCAGCAATGGTGTTTGCGGCACGTTGCGTTGGGTTAGGTTACGTTCGGTTTCGTTACGATTGGTTTGGTTAGGAGGGGCTAGCTTTGACTTTTGCGCTATACACTGATATTCGGCGGATTTCTGCACCCTCCCGTGCCCTAATAAGCTCTGCTGGTCACAGTAGATACCAAAAATAGTGGTCCTGGCCTGGTAAGTTTTGTTAGTCTGCGTTTGGTTAGGCTGGGTTGGGCCGCGCAAGGCTGTGATATATATGACTCTTGTGCTATACGCTAATATTTGGTGGCTACCTGCGCTCTGCTTCGCCCTTGTATATTCTGCTTGGCTCAGGTGATTTCGGCAACAGTGGTCTCGGTACGTTAGTATACGCTTGACTGTACTACGTTTGGATAGGTTAGGAGTGGATAGCCGTGACCATTGTGCTGCACACGGCTATTCGACGGACTCCTGCGCTTCTCGGTACGTTAGTATACGCTTGACTGTACTACGTTTGGATAGGTTAGGAGTGGATAGCCGTGAACATTGTGCTGCACACGGCTATTCTACGGACTCCTGCGCACTACATTGCTCTACTATACTCTGCCCGATTCTGCGGATGCCAGCAATTGTGGTCGTGGCACGATAGGATTTGCTAGGCTACGTTTTGTGATTTTACGACTGGATAGGTTAGGATAGGGTAGCTGTGACTTTTGTGCTATACACCACTATTCAGTGGACATCCGCGCTCTACGTTGCTCTACTACACAGTGCTCGTCTCGGGGGAGGCCAGTAATAGTTGTCGCGGCACGATAGGTTGAGTTAGGCTTCGTTTGGTTACGGAACATATGTTTGGGTTAGGTTCGGAATGCTTTGACGTTCGTGGCATAAGCGGTTGATCGGTGAACTTCTGCGCTCCACTGCGCTCTAATATATTCTGCTTGGCTCTGGGGAGGCCAGAAATAGTGATCTCGGCACGTTAGATTAAATTGAGCTGCGTTCGGTTATATTACGTTCGGTCATGTTAGAATAGGGAAGCCTCGACTATTGGGTCACGCACTGCATTTCTGTGGACTCCTGCGCTCTACTCTCCTCTAATATGTTCTGCTTGGCTCTGGGGAGGCCAGCAATGGTATTCTCTGCACGTTACACTTAGTTAGGTTACGTTCGGTTTGGTTTGGTTAGGATGGGTTCTGTCGGGATACGTTTGTCGTCTGTGCCACATACTGCAATGCGTTGGATTACTGCGCTCCACTGAGCTCTAGTATATTCTGCTTGGATATGAGGTGGGCAGCAGTATTCGCCTTGGAGGGTTTGTCTGATTTAGGTTGCGCTTGGTTACGTTACGTTTGGTTGGGTTAGGATAGTATAGCTTGGGCTTTTGCGCTATACACTGCTGTTCGGTGGATCTCTGCGCACTACATTGCTCTACAATACCCTGCTCGTCTCACGGGAGGCCAACAATAGTTGTCCCGACACGCTAGTTTCTGCTAGATTAGGTTAGGTTTGGTTTGAGTGTCTTTGACTTTTGTGCTTTACGCTGCTATTTGGTCGACATCTGCACCCTGCGTTGCTCTACTAGCATCTGCTTCTCTCTGGAGAGGACAGCAACGGCGGTCGTCTCACGTTTGGTTGAGTTAGGTTACTTTCGGTTTGGTTTGGTTAGGTTAAGTTTGGTTAGGGTGGCTTTGACTTTTGTGCTATACACCGCAACACGGTGTGCTTCTGAGTTCTTTTGCTGTCTAGTATGTTCCGCTTGGCTATGAGGATGCCAGGAGTATTGTTCTCGGCACGCTAGGCTGAGTCCTGTTGCCTTTGGTTATGTTATGATATGTTATGTTAGGAAAGCATAGCTCAGGCTTTTGAGATATACACTACTATTCGGTGGATTTCTGCGCTCTACATTTCTCTACTGGACTCTGCTCGTCCCTCGGGTGGCCAGAAATAGTGTTCGCGGCACGTTAGGGTGGGTTATATTGCGCTTGGATATATTAGGGTACGATGTGTTAGGTTAGAATGGCTTCGACTTTTGTGCTACACGCAGTTATTCTATGGACTTCCACGCTCTTCATTGCCCCATCACATATTGCTTGCCTCTATGGACGCTAGGCGTAATGCTTTCGGCACGGTAGGTTGAGCTATGCTACGTTTGGTTATGCCAGGATTGTATATATGTGATTAAAACAGCTTTGACTCTTGCGCTATACAGTGCCATTCGGACGATTTCGGCGATCTACATTGCGCTGCTATACTCTGCTTAACTGTCGTGAAGCCAGCAATAGCGGTCGTGGCACGTCAGGTATGGTTACTTTACGTCTGCTTATGCTACGTTTGGTCAGGTTAGTGTAGAATTGTTTTGATTTTAACGCTCTACACTGCTATTCGGCGGACTACTGCGCTTTGCATTTTGCTACTATTCTCTGCTGCACACTTGGGACGCCAGCAATAGTGGTCGTGGCACGTTAGGTTGAATCATGTTATGTTTGGTTAGGATAGGTTTGTATAGGTTTGATTAGGATGTTTTTGACTCTTGTGACTTACACGACCATCGGGTGGTTTCCTGCGCTCTACTGTGCTATGGTATGTTGGGCTTGACTGTGGGAGGCCTGCGATGTTCGTCACGGAACGTTTGGCCTTTATGTATTACGTCAGGTTATGTTACGTTTGGATATGTTATGTGCGGATGCCTTTGACTTTTGCCTTATGCACTGACCCTCGGTGGACTTCTGCACTCTACTGTGCTCTCATATGCTCTGCATTGCTCTGTGGAGGCCAGCAATTCTGGTCTCGTCTCTATATGTTTAGTTAGACTGGGTCCTGTTAGGATAAGTTGCGTCAGGCTAGGTTAGTATATTTCCGACTTTTGCGCTGTACGCTGCTGTTCATTGGTTTTCTGCTCTCTACTGTGCTCTAGTATATACTGCTTCGCCGTTGGAGTGCCAGCAATATCGGTCCCGGCACGATAGGATGAGTTACGTTACGTTCGGCCACGTTACTGCTCGGTTAGGTTAGGACAGGGTAGATTTGTCTTTTCTGCTACATACGGCTACTCGGTGGTTTTCTGCGCTCTACTGCGCTCTCTATGATATCTTTGGCTCTGGGGAGCCCAACTATTGCGGTCTCCGCACGTTTGGTTTGGTTAGGATTGTCTGGGATACGTGAGGATAGCTTTGATTTTTCTGCTAAACTCTCCCAGCCGGTGGATTCCTACGCTCTACACTCCTCTAGTGTGTTCCGCTTGGCGATGGGGAGGACAGCAATAGTGGCCTAGGCACTTTAGATTGGATTAGTTTACATTTGTTTACGTTACGCTTGGTTAGCTTAGGATAGGATAACTTAGTCTTCTGTGGTATACACTGCTATTCGGTGTAGTCCAGTGCTCTACATTGCTCTACTATAAACTGCTCGACTCTGTGAAGGCCGGCAATAGATGTCGTGACACGATAAGTTAGGTTATGCTACTTTTGGTTACATTAAGTCTGGTTAGCCTACGAGGGGATGCCTTTGGCTTTTGCGCCATTCACTGCTGTTCGGTAAACTTCTCCGCTCTACTGTGCTCTAATACGCTTTGCAGGCCTCTGGGGTGGCCAGCAATTGATGTCTCGCCTTGTTAGGTTAAGATAGGTTACCTTCTGTTGTATTACGTTTGGATAGGATAGGATAGGATATCTTTGTCTTTTGCCCTGCACACTGCCATTCAGTGGATTTCTAGCCTCTACTCTGCTTTAACGTTACTTGCCTCGCTCAGAGGATGCCAGCAATAATGGTCTCGGCTCGTTAGGTTTCGTTAGTCTACGTTTGCTTAAGCTAGGTTGGGTCCGGTTAGGATAGGATATCTTCTTCTCTTCTGCTGTAAGCTGCTATTTGGGGGCTTTCTGCAATCTACTGTGCTCTAGTATGTTCAGCTTGGCCCTGGGAAGGCCAGCAATAGTGGTCTTGGCACGTTAGGTTTTGTTTGGCAATGTTTTCTTATGTTACGTTTGGCTATGCTAGGATAGGGTAGTTTTGACTATTGTGCTCTGCACTGCGAACTATGGATTTTTCCTCCCTACTCTCCGCTAGTATGCTCTGCTTGGTTTCGGGGCGGGCAGCAATATTTGTCTCGGCACGTTAGGATACGTTGTATTACGTATGGTTACGTTACCTTTGGTTAGGTTTTGATATGATAGCATTAAATTTAGTGCTACATCGCTATTCGGTGGAATTCTACGCTCTTCGCTGCTCTACCACACACTGCTCCCCTCTGGGGAGGCCAGTTCTAGTGGACTCGGCACATTATGTTGGGTTAGGCTAGGTTTGGATTGTTTGTGTTCCTTTGGGTTATGTTAGGGCAGCTCTGACTTCGTGGAGCAAACGATTATTAGGTGGATTTCTTCACTCTGCTTGTGTCTATTATATTCTAGTTGGCCCTGGGGGCCCAGCAATAGTGGTGGCGGCACGTTGTGCTTGGTTATGCTACATTTGTCCATGCTACGTTGGCTTGGTTTACGTATGGATAGCTTTGACTACTCTGCTATACACAGCGATTCTATCGATTTCTGCGCTCCTCTCTCCTCTAATGTGATCTGCTTGGCTCTGTTGTGGCCAGCAATAGTGGTCGTGCCACGATGGGTTGTGTCAGGCTACGTTCGTGTATGTTAGGTTTTCTTGGATTCGGTTAAGGGGGCTTTGACTTATGTGCTATACACTTCTATTCGGTGGATTTCTGCGCTCTACTGGGATCTGATATGCTCTGTTTTGCTCTGGGTATGCCAGAAACTGTGCCGCTGCGCGTTAGTTATAGTCAGGTTACGTTTACTTGGGTTAGGCTGGTTTGGGTTAGTATAGGGTGTCTTTGACTTTTGCTATGTACACAGGAGTGCGGTGGATTTCTGCCCCCAAATGAGCTCTAGAATGTTCTGCTTGGCTCTAGGGAGCCAAGTAGTAATGTTCTCCCCATATAAGGTTGAGATAGGCTGCGTTTTGGTAGGCAATGTCAGCTATGGTTAAGTATGAATCGCTTCGACCTTTCGGGTATACACTGCGATTCTATGGCTTTCTGTGCTCCGCCCATCTATATTATTCTCTGCTTGGCTCTTTGGCGGCCAGAAATACTGGTCGCGGCACGCTAGGTTGAGATTGATTACGTTTGTTTGCGTTAGGTTAGTTTGGGTTAGGTAAGGATAGCTTCGACTTTTGTGCTCAGCACTACTATTCCATGGACATCTGGGCCGTACCGTGCTGCATCATATTCCGCTTTTCCCTGGGGATGCCAGCGATTGTGGTTGCGGCACGTTAGGTGGCGTTATGTTACCCTAGGTTAGGTTAGGTTAGGTTTAGTTTGGTCTGGTTATTCTATACTTTTGTGCTATGGACAGCTGTTCCGCAGATTTCTGCATTCTACATAGCTCTGCCACACTCTCCATGACTCTGTCGTGGCCAGTAATGGTGATCTCAGCACGTTACGCTGCGTTAGGCTACGTTTGGTTAGGTTATGATTGTTTGTGTTAGGTCTGCATAGCTTTGACTTTCGTAGTATAAAGAGCTATTCGGTGGACTTCTGCGCTCTACTGTGATCAAATGTGCCCCTCTTTGTTTTGGTGAGGCCAGAAGTAGTGGCCGCGACGCGTGAGGTGGTGTATTGTAACGTTTGGTTTTGTTTGGTCCGTCAGGTTTAGGTTACGATGCCCTTGACTTCTGTGCTTTACGCTGGAATGCTGTGGACTTCTGCGCTCTACTGGGCTCTAGTATATTCTGAATGGCTCTGGGTAAGCCAGTAATCGTGGTCTCGGCGCACTAGTTTGAGTCAGCATGCGTTTAGTTATGTTATGTAAGCTTAGGTTAGGTTTGGATGACTTTGACTTGTCTGCTCTACACTGCAATTCTATTGTTTCCTGCGCTCCATTCTTCTCCAATATGCTCTGATTCAATATGTGGAGGCTAGCAACACAGGTCGCGGCACGTTAGGTTGAGTTAGATTACGTTCGGTTAGGTAAGGTCATGCTGGGTTAGGTTCTGCTATGATGCCTTTGGCTTTTGTGGTATACACAGATTCTGGTTGTATTTCTACGCTCTACTGTGCTCTAGTATGTTCTGCTTTGCACTGGTGAGGTCAGAAGTAGTGGCCTCGGCTCGTTAAGTTTAGCTAGTCCACATTAGTTTATGTTGGGCTAGGTCAGGTTAGGTTTGGATATACATGGCTTTTGTGCTCTACGCTGCTATTTGGTGGCTCTCTGCGCTATACTGTGCCCTAGAATATTTAGCTTGGCCCTGGGGATTTCAGAAATAGAGGTCTCCGCGCGTTAGGTAGAATTAGGCTACGTTTGGTTAGGATATGCTTGCTTGTGTCAGGTTATTATGGCCATTTGTTGCATGGTATGCAGTGTTGCTGTAGACTCCTGCGCTCTACTGTTCTCTACTGCATTCTGCTTGGCCCTGGGGCTTCCAAAAATAGTGGTCGCGGCTCGTTATGTTGAGTCAGGCTTCGTTTGGTTAGGCTATACTTGTTTGGGTTAGGCCTGGATAGCTTTGACTTCTCTGCTATACGGTGCGATTCAATGGATTTCTGCCCTCTACCCTCCCCTAGTATGTTCCGCTTGTCTCTGGGGAAGCCAGCAATAGTAGTCGTGTCACGTCAGGTTGAGCTATGCTGCGTTCGGTTGCATTAAGGTTGGTTAGGTTAGGAGGGGCTACATTCCCCTTTTGCGATTTTCACTGCTATTCGGCGGTTTTCGGCGCTCCACTGTGATCTGATATGTTCAGTGTGGCTCTGTGGAGGCAGCAATAGCAGTCTTCGCACGTTATGATGAGTTAGGCAACGTTTGGTTCGGTTAGTTTAGGTCAGGTTTTGTAATGATATCCTCGACTTTTGAGCTATACACTGAAACGCTGCGTATATCTGTGCTCTAATGTGCTCTGGTATGATCTGCTTGGCAATGCGGAGGCCAGCAATTATGGTGGCGTCTTGTTGGCTTAGTTAGTCTATGTTTGATTAGGTTAAGGTACGTCAGGGAGGGTTAGGGTACCTATAACGTTTGTGCTATTCGCTGCCCTCTGGAGGCTTTCCGCGCTCTGCTGTGTTCTAGTATATTATACTTGGCTCTGGGGAATCCGGCAATATTAGTCTCGGCACGTTAGGGTGTGCTAGGCTGCGTTTTATTAGATTACGTTTGGACATTTTACGATATGGGATTAGTGACTTTTGCGCTGCGCACTGCTATTCGTCGTATTTCCACTCTCTACATTGCTCTACTATACTATGCTCGACTGTGGGGATGCCAGTAATAGGTGTCCCGCCAGGTTGGTTTGATTTGGGCTACGTTCGGTTATGTTACGTTTGGTTAGTGAAGGAGACGGTAGCATTGACTTTTGTGCTATACGTTGCTATTCGAGGAGCTTCTGCGCCATACTGTGCTCTAATACGCACTGCTTGGCTCTGGGGAGGCCAGTAGCAGTGGTCCCGGCTCATTAGTTTGAGTTAGGATACGTTCGGTTATGTTATGTTAACTTAGGTTGGGTTTGGACGGCTTCGACTTTTCTGCCATACACTGCGATCCTATGGCTTCTGCGCTCTACTCTCCTCCAATATGCTATGCTTGTGCCTGTGGATGCCAGGGATACTGGTCGCGGCACGTTTGGCTGTGCTAGACTACGTTCGGTTAGGTTAGGATAGGCCAGGTTAGGTTAGAAGGGTTTCGGCTTTTGTCCTGTACACAGCTATTAGGAGGAATTCTGTGCTATACTGTGCTCTCATACGCCCCGCTTTGCTCTGAGGAGGCCAGCAATAGCGGTCGCGGCACGTTAGGCTGAGATTGACTACGTTTGGTTAGGTTATGTTGGTTTGGGTTAGGCTTGCGTAGCTCCCACTTGCGTGGTACACACTGCTATACGTTGGACATCTGCGCTCTGCTGTGCTCCAGTATTTCCACCCGGCACTGGGAGGCCTGCAGTAGTGGTCTGTGCACATTAAGTTGTACTACGTTTCACTTGGATAAGTTACGTTTGGTTAGGAAAAGGTACTGTAACTTTGACTTTTGCGCTGTACATT
>NW_016908724.1:93146-107826 GCF_001483705.2 Eufriesea mexicana | reverse complement strand
GGGGGGGGGGGGGGCAGCAAATGCGGTGACGGCATGTTTGGTTGCGTTTGGTTATGATCAGTAGTGTTAGGATTAGCTGGGCTAGGATAAGGTACCTATGACTCTAGTGCTACATACTGCTTTTCGGTGGATTCCTTCGCTCCACTGTCCTATGATATGTTCAGCTTGGTTCTGGGGATCCCAGCAGTATTGGTCTCGGCACGTTAGTCTGTGTTATGTTGCGTTTGGTTATGTTACGTTAGACTAGGTTAGGATAGGATAGCTTTGACTTTTGTGCTATACACGGCTATTCGGTGGAAGCCTGCGCCCTACATTGCTCTTCTCTACTCTGATGGGCTCTGGGGGTGTCAGCAACAGCGGTGGTGGCACATTAGTTTGAGTTACGTTACGTTAGGTTTGGTTTGGTTACGTAGTATAATGGTAGGTTAGCATTCACTTTAAGTCACACACTACTATTCTATGGTCTTCTGCGCACTTCTGGGCGCTATCAAACTCTGCTTGTCTCTGTGGACGCCAGGAACAGTGCTCTCCGCACGTAATGTTGAGTTATGTTACGTATGGAATGGCTAGCTTTGGGTACGTTTGGCAGGGATGGCTACGACTTTTGCGCTATACACTGCTTTTCGGGAGATTTCAGCGTTCTACGTTACTCTGCTGTAACCCGCTTGGCTCTCGCGAGGCCAGCAGTAGCTTTCTTGGCAGGTCAGGTTGGTTTACGTTACGTCCACTTATGTTACGTTTGGTTAGCTTAGGATAGGGTAGCTTCGGCTTTTGTGCTATAAACTGCTATTCGGTGGATTTCTTCGCTATACTGTTCTCTAATGTGTGATGCTTGGCACTGGGGAGGCCAGCAATAGAGGTCTCGGATCGATAAGTTTATCTATTCTACATTTGTTTAGATTAGGTTAATTCACGTTAGGTTACGTTATCTGTGACTTTTGTGCCATAAACTGCAATTTGGTTGCTTTCTGCGCTCTACCGTGCTCTAGTACATTCTGGTTGGCGCTGGGGAGGCCAGTAATGGTGGTCTCGTCCAGTTAGGTTGAGTTAGGTTACGCTTGGCTACTTTATGCTAATTTGACTCAGGTTTGGATTGATTTGACTTTCGCGGTATGCGCTGCTATTCGGTGGATTTCTACTGTCAGCTGTACTGTAGTATGTTCTGCTTCGCACTGAGGAAGCCAGTAATTGTGGTCTCGGCAAGATAGTTTGAAATAGAATACGTTTAGATAGATTGCGTTAGCTACGGTTTGGTCATTATATTTTCGACTATTCTGTCAAGCCGCACGATTCTATGGATTTCTGCGCTCTACTCAACTCGGTTATGCTTTGCGTGGCTCTGTGGAGGCCAGCAATACTGGTCGCGGCAAATTAACTTGGGATTGGTTACGTTTGGTTAGGTTAGGTTTGGCTGGGTTATGTTAGGATGCCTCTGACATGAGCGCTCAACACTGACATCCCATGGGCTTCTGTGCTCTACTGCGTTCTATCATATTCTGCTTGTCTCTGGAGAAGCCAGCAATAGTGTTCGCGGCACGCTATGTTTAGACACTCTACGCTTTGTTAAGTTAGATTCGGCCTGGTTATGTCAGGATATCATTGACTTTTGTGCTATGCGCAGCTTTTGGGTGGATTCCTGCCCTCCTCTTCGATCTACTCTAATCTCGTAGACCCTGTGGAGGCCGGAAATGGTGGCCGCCGCACGATAGGTTGTGCCACATTACTTTTGGCTAGGTTGGATTACGTAGTGTTATGTTAGGATAGCTTCTACTTTCGTGCTACACGCTGCTATCCTATGGACTTTTGTGCTCTCCTGTGCGCTATCACAATCTGCTTGTCTCTGTGGATGCCAGAAATAGTGTTCTCGGCACGTGAGGCTGAGTTACGTTGCGTATGGTTTGACTAGGTTTGGTTAGGTTTGGTTAGGGCAGCTTTTACTTTTGAGCTGTACACTGCAATTCGGACTATTCGAGCGTTCCATATTGCTCTGCTACACTCTGCTTAGATCTCGTGAGGCCGGCAGTAGCGGTCGTCGCACGTCACTTTCGGCAACGATACGTCCGATACTGTTACGTTTGGTTTGGCTAGGATAGGATAGCTAGAACTTTTCTACTGTGCACTGCCGTTCGGTGGATTCCTGCGCGCTACTGTGCTTTAATATGCTGTGTTGGCGCTGGGAGGCCGGCAATGGTGCTCTCGGAGGGTTAGGCTGAGTTATGTAACGTTCGGTTAGGTTACGTTTGGTTATGTAAGGATAGGATGTGTATGACTCTCGCGATATACACTGCTGTTCGGTGGGTTCCTGCGCTCTATATTGCTCTACTATACGCTACTCGACTAGCGGGAGGCCAGCAATAGTGTTTGTGGCACGTTAGGACGTGTTAGGTTACGTTCGGTTAGGTCATGCGAGGCAATGTTTGGTAAGGATCGCTTTAACTTTCGTGCTGCGCACAGATATTCTGTGGATTCCTGCTCTCCGATGTGCTCTACTCTGAACTGCTAAACCCTGGGGAGGCCATCAATGGTGTTCGCGGCACGTTACGTTGAGTTTGTTTACGTTAGGCTATGTTATGTTAGTTTGGGTTAGATTTGGATATCTCTTACTTTTCTGCTGTACACTACAATTTTGTGGATTTCTGCGCCCTACATTCCTCTGATATGTACTGCTTGTCTCTGGGGAGGCCAGCTATAGTGGTGGAGGCAGGTTACGTTGAGCTTTGTTACGTTCTGTAGTGTTGCGGTTGATTAGGTTAGGATAGGTTACCTTTGACTTCTGTGCTGCATAATGCTTTTCTTTGGATTTCTTCGCTCTACTGTGCTCTAACATGTTCGGATTGATCTGCTGGTGCCAGAAATTGTGGCTGCGGTATGTTGGCTGAGTTAGGTTACGTTTGGTTAGTTTATGTTTGCATGGGCAGGGTCCGGATAGCTTTGGTTTTTCTGCTATACACAGTGAATCTGTGGACTTCTGAAGTGTATTGTGCGCGACAACACACTGCTTGTGCCTGCGGACGCCAGGAACCGTTGTCGGGGCAACATAGGATGAGTTATGCTGCGTGCGTTCAGACTAGGGTAGGTCATGTTTGGTTGGGATAGCTTTGACTTTCGTGCCATACAATGCTGTTCGGTGGATTTTTGCGCTCCACTGCGTTCCAATATTTCCTTCTTTGATCCGGGAATTAGGTAACGATTTGATAGATCAGGTTGCGATAGGTATGGTTAGGTTGGCTTTGACTCTTGCGTTGCACACTGCTATTCCGTGAATTCCAGCGCTATACTGTTCTCTGGTATGTTCTGCGTGTCTCTGAGGTGGACAGAAATTGTGGCCTCGGCACGTCAGTTTGAGATAGATATCGAGTTGTTATGTTACGCTTGGCAAGGTTAGGATAGGACAGCTCTGACTCTTATGCTATAGGCCGCTATTCGGTGTGCTTCTGCGCTATACTTCGTCTGGTATGTCCTGCTTTGCTCTGCGGAAGCAATCAAGGGTGTCCTATTGGCGTCCGGTTTAATTAAGCTACGCTCGGTTATGTTACGTTTGGATATGTTAGGATAGTGTAGCTTCGACTATTGTGCTATGCATTGCGATTCTATGGACTTCTTCGTTCTACTCTCCTCTAATATGTTCTGTTTGCCTCTGAAGAGGGCAGCAATATAGCGCTTGCCACGTTATGTTGAGGTATGTTGCGCTTGGTTTGGTTGGGTTTGGCTATGTTTGGTTAGGATAGCGTTTTCTTTTGTGCTGTAGGCTGCTATTCGGACTACTTCACCGTTCTACATTGCTCCGCTATACGTTGCTTAGCACCCGTGAGGTCAGCTACAGCGGTCGTGGCACGGCAGGTTGTGTTACGTTACGGCCGCTCTTCTTACGCTTGGTTAGGAAAGGAGAGGATAGCTTTGACTTTTGTGTCATGCACTGCTATTCGGTGCATTTCGGTGCTCTACTGTGGACAAATATGCACGGGTTGGCGCTTGGCAGGCCAGCAATTGTGGTCTCGGCGCGTTAGTTTCAGTTATGCTGCTTTCCGTTGGGTTACCCTTGGTTAGGTTAGGAGAAGGTATCTATTGACTGTTGTGCTATACATTGTTATACGGCGAAATTCTGGTATTTATATTGCTCTACTATACTCTGCTCGGCTCTCGGGATGCGAGCAATAGCGGTCGTGGCACGTTAGGTTGAGTTAGGATACGTTCGGTTAGGCTAGGTTAGGCTAAGTTTGGTTAGGGTATCTTCGACTTTCATGCCATACACAGTCATTCGGTGGACTCCCGCCCTCCACTGTGCTCTACTCTAACCTGCCCGACCCTGCGTAGGGCAGCAGCAGTAGTCGCGGCACGTCACTCTAAGCTTTCCTGTGTTAGATATGGTTACGTTAGTTTGGGTTAGGTTTGGAATCCTTTGACTTCTCTGCCCTACACTGCGATTATATACGTGTCTGCGCCCTGCGCTACCCTAATATGTCCTGCTTGACTCTGTGGAGACCAGTAGTAGTGGTGGCGGCACGTTTGCTTGAGTGTGATTACGTTTGGTAGTGTTACGATTGGTTAGGTTAGAATAGTGTACCTTCGATTTCTGTGCTACATAATGCTTTTCGGTGGATTCCTCCTCTCTGCTGTGCTGCAGATTGATCTGCCTCACTCTTGGGGATCAGAAATGGTGGCCGCGGCAAAATAGGTTACGTTACGTTACGTTTGATTAGTTTATATTAGCATAGATGAGGTGGGGATGGCATTGACTTTTCTGTTTTACACTGTGATACTATGGATCCCTGCACCCTGCTCCCATCTAACATGTTCTGCATGGCCCTGTGTGGGCCAGCAATAGTGGTCGCGACACGATAAGTTGAGTCATATTATGTTCGGCATGGTTAGGTTTGGATAGGTTAGGACGGGATAGCCACGACTTTTGTGCTACATACTGCTGTCCGGTGGGTTTCTGCGCTCTTCGTTGATCTACTATAGTCCATTCAACTCCGGGGACGCCATCAATTGCGTTCGTGGCACCGTAGGCTGAGTTACGCTGCGTTCGGATAGGTTACGGTTTGTCAGGTTAGCTTAAGATACCTTTGTCCTTTCTGCTATACACTGCTCTTATGTGGCTTTCTGCGCTCTACTATGCTCTAGTATATGCTGCTTGGCTCTGGGGAGCCCAGCAGTAGTTGTCTCGGCACGTCAGGTTAATTTAAGTTGTGTTCGTCTATATTACGTTTGGATAGGTTGTGATAGGCTAGCATTGACTTTTATGCTATACACGGCACTTCGGTGGTTTCTACGCTCTACTGTGCTCAGTTATGTTCTGCATGGCTCTTCGGATTGTAGTAATGGTGGTCTCGGCACGTTAGTTTGAAATAGCATACGTTTGGTTAGGTTACGTTAGCATTTGTTGTGTTTGGGCAGATTCAACTTTTCTGCTGTGCACTGCGATTCGACGGATTTCTGCGCTCTACTCTTCTCTATTATGCACTGCTTGGCTCTGTTGACGCCAGCAATACTAGTCGCGGCACGATAGGTTGAGTTAGATTTCGTTTTGTTATGGTAGGTTTCGTTGGGTTAGGTTAGGATGGCTTTGACTTATGTGTTGAACAATGATATTCTACGGACCTGTGTGCTCTACTGTCCTCTAGTATATTCTGCTTGACTCTGGGGAAGTCAGCAGTAGTGGTCTCGACACGTTGGGCAGAGCTATGTTGCGTTTGGTTAAGTTACGTTTGTTATGGTTGGGATAGAATAGCTACGACTATCGTGCCCTACAATGTTATACAGTGGATTTCAGCGCTCTACTGTACTCAAATATGTTTAGCTTGGCTCTGGGGAGGTCACAAATGGAGGTCTCGGCACGTTACGTTTAGTTGTTCTACGTTTGGTTTGGTTAGGTTATGTCTGGTTTGTTAGGATGGCGTTGAGTTTTGCGTTATACACTCCTATTCGTTGAACTTCTGCCCTCTACCGCGGTCTAATATTCTCTGATTGGCTATGGGTGTGGCCAGCAGTAGTGGCCTCGATATGTTCGGCAGAGTTATGTTCCATTTGGTTATATTACGTTTGGTATGCTTGGGACAGATTAGCATTGACTTTTGTGCTATACACTGGTATACAGTGGATTTGTGCGCTCTACTGTACCATAGTATATTCTGCTTGGCTGTGTGGAGGCCAGCAACTGCGGTCCCGTCATGTCAGGTTGAGTTATGTTACGCTTGTTTATGTTAGGTCAGGTTAAGTTTGGTTCGCGTTGCTTTGACCTTTGTTCTGTACACTGCTATTCGGAGGATTCCTGTGCTCTACGCTACACTAATAGACTCTACTCGGCCCTGGGTAGGACAGCAATGGTGGTCGTGGCACGATAGGTTGAGTTAAGTTACGTTCGGTTAGTTTAGGTTACGTTAGTTTTGATATGGATGGCTTTGATTTTTGTGCTATACCCTGATATTCGGTGCGCTTCTGCGCTACACTGTGCTCCTATATGTTCTGCTTTGCTCTGTGGAGGCCAGCAATATAAGTCACGGCTCATTGGGTTTGGTTATTCTACGTTTGGTTCGGTTAGTTTAGTCCTGTCTTGTAATGCTATCTTTGACTCTTGTGCTATACACTGTCATTCATTGGACCTCGGCGCTCCACTTTGATCTATTATTCTCTGCTTGGCGGTGGGGAAGCCGACAGTAGTGGCCACGGCGCGTTAGGCTGTGTTATGTTGCGTATGGCTATGTTCCGTTTGGTTAGGTTAGGAGAGGATAGCTTTGGCTTTTGTGCTATACACTGTTATTCGGTGGATTTCTGTGCTCCACATTGCTCTACTATGCCCCGCTGTGCTCTCGGCAAGCCAGCAACAGTGGCCGCGGCTCGATAGGTTGAGATAGACACGTTTGTCTAAGTTACGTCAGTTTCCGTTGAGTTTGGATATCTTTGACTTTCTTGGTATACATTGCTATTCGGTGGAAACCTGCGCTCTACTGTGCCCTAGTATATTCTGCCTGGCTGCGGGGAGGTCAGCAATAATGGTCTAGGCAAGTTAGGTTCAGCAACGTTACGTTCGTCTATCCTACGCTTGGTTACGTTAGGCTAGGATAGCTTCGACTTTTGTGCTCCACCCTGCTATTCGGCGGTCTCCTGCGCACTACTGTGGTCAAGTATGCTCTGATTTGCTCCGGGGAGGCCAGAAATAGCGACCGCGGCACGTTAGGTTGTGATAGGTTACGTTTGGTTATATTCTTCTTATTTGTGTTTGGTCAGGATGCCTTTCAATTTTGTGCTGTACACTGCTATTCGTTGGATATCTGCACCCTACTGTGCCCCAGTACGTTCTGCTTGGCTCTGGGGTGGCAGGCAATAGTGTTAACGTCGCGTTAGGTTAAGACATGTTACGATTGGTTGGGTTAGGGTAGGATAGCTTTGACTTCTTTGCTACGCACTGCTATTCGGCAGATATGTGCGACCTGCATTGCTCTGCCCTCTTTTGAATTCCTCTGGGAAAGCCAGCGATAATGGTCGTGTCGCGTTTGTTTTAGTTAGGTTACATTTGTCTTGGATAGGTTAGGTTATGCTTTTTAAGTATGGCATCGACTTTTGTCCATTACATTGCCATTCGTTGGACTTTTGCGCTCCGGTGTGCTATAATATTTCCTGCTTTGCTCTGCGGAGGCCAGCAGTATCTGTCTTGACACGTTAGGCAGAGTTATGTTGCACTTGGTGATGTTACGTTTGTTATTGTGGGGACAGATTAGCTTTGACTTTTGTGCTATATACTGGCAATCCGTGGATTCCTGCGCTCTACATTACTCTTCTGTACTCTGCCCGACTCTCAGGATGCCTCCAGTAACGGTTGGGGCACATCAGGTTGAGTCAGGTTACGTTTGGTTATGTTACGTTATGTTAAGTTCCGTTAGGATAGCTTTGACTTTCTTGCTGTATACAGCTACTCGGTGGTTTTCTGCCCTGCACTGCGCTGTACTCTAATCTGCTTGGCACCGGGGAGGCGTGCGAAAGTTGTCGCGGCACGTTACGATGAGCATGGTCATGTCAAGTAAGGTTATGCTAGTTTGGGTTAGGTTTCGGCATCTCTCATTTTTTTGCTGTACGCCGCGATTCTCTGGATTTCTGCGCTCCACTCTCCTCTATTATATTCTGCTTGGCTCTGGTGAGGATAGCAATAGTGGTGGCGGCACGTTAGTTTGTGTTTGGCTACGCTCGTAATGCTACGATTGGTTAGGTTTGGAAAGGACAGCTACGACGTTTATGCCGTACGCTGATGTGCGAATGATTTCTCCATTCTACTGTGCCCTAATACACCCTGCCTTGCTCTGCGGTGGCCAGAAATAGTGGCGGCGGCAGGTGAGGCTTTATTAGGTAACGTTTTGTTGGGCTATGCTAGCATGGGTTACGTATGCATAGCTTTGACCGTTCTGATACACACTGCCATTCAATTGTCTTGTGCGCTCGATTCTCCTCCAATATGTTCTGCCTGGCGATGTGGAGGCCAGCAATATTGGTATAGGCACGTTAGGTTTTGTTATGTTTCGTTTTGGTATGCTACGTTTGGTTAGGTGCGAGAGGGTAAATTTGTATTTTGTGCTATATACTGCTATTCGCTGGACTGCTGCGCTATAATGTGCTTTAGTATGCTCTGCCTGTCTCTGGGGAGGCCAGCAATAGCGGTCTCTGCACGTTAGGTGGAGTTAGGTTACTTTTTCTTATGGTACAATTGGTTAGGTTATGAGAGGATAGCATAGACATTTGCGCTATACTCTGCTATTCGGTGAATTTCTGCGCTCCACTGTTGTCTGATATGTTCAGTTTGGCTCTGGCAAAGAAGCAATAGTGGTCTCGGCACCTTTTGCTGAGTTGGCCTACGTTCCTTTGGGTAAGATTACGTAAGGCTAGATTTGGTTATCTCTTTCATTTGAGCTTGAAAATTCAACGCCGCGGACTTGTATGGTCTGCTGCGCTCTAGTATATTCTGCTTTGCCCACGGGAGGACTGCAATAGTGGCGTAGGTGGGTTAGGTGGTGTTAGGTTGTGTTTGGTAATGCCATGTCTGGCTAGGCTATGCTAGGGCAGATTTGACTTTTGTGCTATATACTGCTTTTCGATGGATTTCTGCGCTCTACTTTGATCTCATATGCTCTGCTTTGCTCTGGCGTGCCTAGAACATGTGGCCGCGAAGCGTTAAGTTGTGTGAGGTTGAGCTTGGCTGGGTTAGGTTTGTTTGTGTTATGATAGTGTGTCTTTGACTTTTGTGCGGTACACTGAAGTGCGGTGTATTTCAGAGCACTACTGTGCTCTAGTGTATTCAGGTTGGCTCCGTGGAAGTCATCCATGGTTGTGTAGGCACGTTACGTCTGGTTGGGTTACGTTTGGCTATGTTACGTTTGATTAAGTTAGGCTTGGATAACTATGACTGTTGCACTGTACACTGCTATTCGGTAGCTGTCTGCGCTGTGCTGTGCTCCAATACGCTCTGCTTGGCTCTGGGGATGTCAGAGATAATGGTCTCGGCATGTGAGGCTTAGCTAGCCAACGCTTAGCTAGGTTATGTTAGTTTGGGTTGGTATTTGCTCGCTTTGACTTTCGTGTTTTGCACTGTCATTCGGTGGTCTTCTGTGCTCTCCTATGCTCTGAGCGACTCTCGGAAGGCCAGCAATTGCAGTCGCGGCTCCTTAGATTGTTACGTTTGGGTAGGTTACTTTGGCTTTGGTTAGGTTTGAGTAGCTTCAACTTTTCCGCTGTACACTGCGATTCCTTTGATTTCTGCGCACTACTCTCCTCTAATACGCCCTGCTTGGCTCTATGGAGATCTGCAATTCTGATCGCGGCACTATACGTTGGATTAGATTACGCTTGGTTAGTTTGGGTTGGCTAGGGTTAGGTAATGGTAGCTTTGACTTTTGTGCTGTGCACTGATGTTTCGTGTTTTTCTGCGATCTACTGCGCTCTAATACGCCCAGCGTGGCTCCGAGGGGGCCAGCAATAGTGGCCTCGGCACATTGAGTTGTGTTTGGCTACGTGTGGATAAGCTATGTTTTCCTGGGTTAGGTGCGCATAGCTTTTACTTTCGTGGTATACACTGTTATTCGTTGGAATTCTGCGCTCTGCTGAGCTCCGGTATATTCCGCTTGACACTGGGAAGGCGATTAATTGTGGTCTAGGCACGTTAGGTTGGATTATGTTGCGCTTGGCTATGATACGATTTGCCAGCATAGGATAGAATAACAGCGACTTTTGAGCAATACACTGCTATTCGGAGGATTTCTGCGCTCTACATTGCGCTAATATGCTCTAGTCGAACGTGGGGTGGCCAGGAATGGTGGCCGTGACACGATAGGTTGAGTTAGGTTTCGCTTGGTTAGGATAGGTTGTGTTAGGTTTGGCTATGATTGCTTTAACTTTTGTACTCTACACTGCTCTTCGTTGGATTTCTGCCATCTACAGAGCTCTAGTATGTTCTGCTTGACCCTGGGGAGGCCAGGAATAGTTGTCCTGGCACGTTCGTTTGTGTTATGGTACGTTTGATTGCATTCAGTTTGGATAGGTTAGGACAGGATATCTACGACTTTTGAGCTATGCACTGCTATTCGGTGGATTTCTGCGCTCTATATTGCTCTACTATACCCTACTTGGCTCTGGGGAGGCCAGCGGCTGTGGTCCCAGCACGTTGGGTTGAGTTAGGTTACGTTTGGCTTGGTTAGGTTTTGGCTACGTTTGGTCTGGGTGTCTTTGACTTTTGTGCTATTCACTGCGATGCGTTCGATTTCTGCGCTCTACTCTGCTGTAGCATATTCTGCTCGGCTCTGAGGAGGACAGCAGTAGTGTTCTCGTCAAGTTAGGTTGAGTTGTGATACGTTTGGTTTGGTTACGTATATTTGGGTTTGGTATGGGTTGTTCTGACCTTCATAGTTACACTGTTATTCGATGGATTCCTGCGGCCTACTGCGCTCTACTACACTCTGCTCGACCCTGGAGAGGACAGTAATTGAGGCCCTGTCACGATAGGTTTTGTTTGGTTACGTTTGATTAGGTTATGTTTGCCTGGGTTACGTCAGAAATCATTGTCTTTCTTGGCATAGACTGTTATTCGGAGGATTTCTGCGCTCAGCTGCTCTTATATGCTCTGCTCGACACTGGGGATGCTAGGAATAGTGTGCTAGGCACGTTAGGTAGGATTATGTTGCGCTTGGTTATGTTACGTTGTGTTAGGCTAGGAGAGGAAAGCTTTGACTTTTGTGCTACGTACTGCTATTCGGTGGACTACTGCGCTGTAATGTGCTCCAATATGCTCTGCCTGGCTCTGGGGCGGCAAGCAATAGTGGTCTCAGCACGTTCTGTACAGTTAGGTTACGTTGGTTTAGGTTATGGTCGTTTACAATTGGCTTGGATATCTTTGACTTTCATGGCACATACTGTTATTCGATAGATTTCTGAGCTCTACTGTGGTCTACGATAATCTGCACGACTCTAGGGAGGCCAGCAATAGTGGTAGATGCACGTTAGGTTCAGGTATGCTGCGTTTGGATAAGTCATGCTTGTGTGTGTTCGGTTAGGGTAGCTCTGACTTGCGTGGTATACACTGCTTTTAGAAATTGGAGTTAAGCGCTCTACTGCGCGCTACTGCATTTTGCTTGATCCTGGGGCGTCCAGCAATAGTGGTCGCGTCTCGTTATGTTGAGTTGGGCTCCTATGGTTAGTCCATAATTGATCGCGTTTTGTGTGGGAAGCCCAGGCTTATCTGCCATATACTGCGATTCTCTGGATTTCGGCTCACTGCATTTCTGTAATAAGTTCTTCATGGCTCCAAGGAGGCCAGCAATAGTGGTCGCGGCACGTTAGGTTGAGTTAAGTTACGTTTGGTTATGTTACGACTGGTTAGGTTAGGAGGGTCTAGCTACGTCTTTTGTGCTATGCGCCGCTGTTCGGTGGATTTCTGTACTCTAGGGTGCACCAATGTGTTCAGCTTAGCTCTGAAGGGGGACAGCAATTCCGGTATCGGCACGTTACGTTGAGTTTGGCTACGTTTGGTAAGGTTATATTAGGTCAGGTTAGGTTAGGATGTCTCTAGCTTTTGTGCTTTACACTGCAGAGCGGCGTATTATTGCGCTCTACTTTGCTCCATTACAATCCGTCAGGCACTGTGGTAATCAGCAATAGCGGTGTAGGCACGTTAGGTCGTGTTAGGTTACGATCGATTGGGTTAGGTTTGTTTCCGTTTGGTTAGGATATTTTTGTCTTTCGTGCAATACTCTGCCACTGTAAGGACATCGGCGCTCCGCTCACTTCTAATATGCCCTGCATGGCGTAGCGGAGGGCTGCAATTGTGTGATCGGTACGTTGGGTCGGGATTGGTTACATTTGACAAGGCTGGGTGAGGTCATGATCGAACTTGGTATCTCTTACCTTTTTGCTATACACAGCTATTTGGACGATTTCAGCGTCCTAAATTGCTCCGTTACAATCTGCTTAGCTCTCGCGAGTCCAGCAGTGGCTTTCGTAGCACGTCAGTTTGGATTACGTTACGTCCGCTTATGGTACGATTGATTAGGCTAGAATAGGGAAGCTTTGACTTTTGTGCTATACACCGCTATTCGGTGGATTCCTACACTCTACATTGCTCAGCTATACTCTGTTTGACTCACGGGATCCGAGAAATTGTGGTATGGCGCGTTAGGCTTTGCTAGGTTACGCTTTGTTAAGCTAGGTTAGGCTATGTTTGGTTTGGGTAGCATTGTCTTTCGTGCTATAAGCAGATATTCGGTGGATTCCTGCCCTCAGCTTTGCTCTGCTCTAGTTTGCTAGACCCTGTGGAGGCCGGCAATAGAGTTCGCGAACCGTTACGTTTAGTTACTCTAAGTTTGGTTAGGTCAGGCTAGGCCTGGTTAAGTATGGATATCTTCGGCTTTTGTGGTGTACATTGCTATCTGGTGGCTTTCGGCACTCCACTTTATTCTACTGTACTCGGCTCGGCACTAGGGAGGCCAGCAGTAGAGGTCACGGTACGATAGGTTGTGTTTGGCTGCGATTGGTAATACTAAGATTGATCAGGTTAGGATGGGGTAGATTTGACTTTTGTGCTATAAACCGCATTTCGGAGGGTTTCTACGATCTACATTGCGCTACTATACTCTGCTCGGCTCCCGTGATGCCGGCAATTGTGGTCGCTGCACGTTAGATTGTGTTAAAGAACGTTCCGTTGGGTTAGGTTACGCTGCATTAGGTTAGGATAGCTTTAGATTTTGAGCAATGCACTGCTATTCTGTTGCTTTCTGCGCTCCACTGCGCAGTACTATATTCTGCTTGGCACGTAATACGAAATGAATGGTGCTCGCGGCACGATAGGTTGAATTATGTTACGTTCAGTTAAGTTAGCTTAGGCTAGGCGAAGTTACTGTAGCTTCGACATTCGTACAATCTAGTGTCTTTCGTTCGGTTTCTGTGCTCAGCTGTGATCTACTATACTCTCCTTGGCACTGTGGACGCAAAGAGCAGTTCGGTTACGTTAGGTCTGGTTAGGATATCTTCAACTTTTCTGCTGTACACTGCCATTATATGGGCCTCTGCGCTCTACTCTCCTTTAATATGCTCTTCAAGGCGATGGGGACGCCAACAACAGTGGTGTAGGCACGTTAGGTTGGATCAGTCTGCGTTTGGATATGATACAATTGGTTAGCTTAGGATAGGATACCTATGACTTTTGTGCTATACACTGATATTCGTTGGATTTTTCCGTTCTACTCTGCTCTAACATACCCTGCTTTGCCCTGGGTAGTCCAGAAACAGCGGCTGCAGATCGTTCGGTTTTGATAGGTTACGTTTGGTCAGGTTATGTGAGCATATGTTACGTTCGAACAGCTTTGACCTTTCAGCTGTACACTGCCATCCTGTTGACATCTGCGCTCCATTCTCCACCAAATGTCCTGCTTGGCGATGGGTAGGCCGGCAATACTGGTCGCGGCATGTTATGTTGCGTTTGGCTATATGATGTTAGAATATGTGAGCTTGTGTTAGGTTTGGGTATCTTTGACTTTTGTGCCCTACACTGCGGTTCTATGGATTTCTGCGCTCTACTCTGCTCTAATAGGTTCTGCATGGCACTGGGGATGCCGGCAACAGTGATGGCGGCACGTTCGGATGTGTTATATTACGTTCCGTTTGGTTAGGTTAGGTCAGGTTTGGTCATGGCGTCTGACTTTTGTGCTATTCACTGCAATGCGGCCGATTTCTACGCTCTACTGTGCTGTAGCATATTCTGCTTGGCTCTGCGGATGCCAACAGTAGTGTTCTCGTCTTGCTAGGTTGAGTTAGGTTACGTTCGGTTAGATTATGTTTCTTGGGGTTTGGTATGGAGGCTTCGATTTTCGTGGTGTACACTGACATTCGGACAATTTCTATGCTCTACAGTTCTCTGCTATACTCAACTCGACTCGAGGGAGGCCAGCAATAGTGGTCGCGGCATTTCGGTTCTGGTATGTTACGTTTCGATATGTTATGTGATGTTATGTTAAGACGGGTTATCTTCGACTTTTGTGCTATACGCTGCCATTCTATAGATTTCTTCCTTCTAGTCTCCTGTAATATGTTTTGCTTGGCGATGGTGAGGCCAACAATGGTGGTCTAGGCAGTATGGCTTCGACTATCTTGCGTTTGGTTATGTTATGTTTTGTCATGTTAGGATTAGTTAAACTGGACTTATGTACCG
>NW_016908724.1:80840-93120 GCF_001483705.2 Eufriesea mexicana | reverse complement strand
CGATATACTGTGCTCTATTACGCTCTGCTCGACTCTGTGGAGGCCAGCATTTGTGGCCGAGGCACGAGAGTTTGAGTCAGGTTACGTTTGTTTATGTGACGGTTGGTTAAGTTAGGGGAGGATAGCTGTGACTTTTGTGCTATACACAGCCCTTCGGAGGATTTCTGCCCTCTACTGAGATGTACTCTAATCTGCTTGGCACCGGCGACGCGTGCAATATTTGTGGCGTCACGTTACGTTGAGCATGGCTATGTCTGGTCAGGTTATGTTAGATTGGGTTAGGTTTAGGTATCTTTGACCTTTTTGCTGTACTCCGCAATTCTCTGGATTCCTGCGCTCCACTCTCCTGTAATATGTTCTGGTTGGCTCTGGCGCGGCCAGCAATGGAGGTGGAGGCACGTTAGGTTGAGTTTCGTTACGCTTGTAATGCCACGATTGGTTAGGTTAGGACAGGATAGCTACGGCCTTTGTGCTGTACATTGATATTCAGCTGCTTTCTCCATTCAACTGTGCCTTAATACACCCTGCTTTGCCCTCGGGTGATGCCTGGCTCTGGGGTGTCCAGAAATAGTATTCTCGGCACATTATGTTTAGTTAGGCTACGTTCCGGTAGGTAAGGTTAGGACAGGTTAGATTAGGAAAGGAGTGCCGCGCTGAATGTCCAACGAGACGGACGCGTTCACGACGATCCTACTATTGATAGGTATTTTCGGCAGAAAAGTGCGTTCTCTGGCGCGTGGATTAGTGCCATTCTGTGCGTGGGGTGCGTGGGTGCACGTGGCCGGGGACTCGCGTCGCGGAGTGTGTCGTGGTGCCGACAAAAATTGAACTCGTTTGGAAGTTTTTTCCCCTTATTCGTGGCATCAACGAAGTTGTGGACACCGCTACAACGCAGGTAGGCGCGGGACGGTGCTCATTGTCTGCCGCGGAGCCGCGCATCTGCCCAGCGATGGATACCTGCGCCGAGGGTCACACCACAATGCAAGCGGCGGAGCAGGGGCTTGCAACCCGTACAGTGGTAACCATCCCGGGGAAGCCGGACAATTTATCGAGGAGTGAAGGTAAGGTTATTGTTAGTGGTGTCGACGCGGCTGCAGTGGAGCTTCCCTCGTCGAAGGACAGGGCAATTAGCCCTACTGCAGGTGCTACCAGGCGCGTGACTCGTAGCACCGCATTGCGCAAGGCGCTGCCGGTGGACATCGAGGGAGAGTGCTCCGCCTTCGCAGGTGCCGCCAGCGACACAGGCGGCGGCGAAACGACGTCTTCGTGGGTATCCCCCGCGAAGACAGCGAAGCGCCCGCGGGGGTCGGTGTTGGATGAATATGACCCATTCGAAGGTTTGGATGGTATTGATCTCGCCCCGAAACCCACGAGCATAAGCCGAGCGTAGGCGACCCTCCCCACACGGGAGGAGGACGCCAGATTACACCGTCCGATGTCTGTTGTGGAACTGTCTGTCGTTATATCCGAGAATTGCGCGGGGATAGAGAGGATGGCAGACAAGAGTAAAAACCTGCACGGCCCATACGTTCGCGCCTTCCGTATGTGCGCCAGGGTGATGGATTTGGCCGGCTGGGAGATGAGTCTCCAAGTAACAGCCGGCCGTGCCCAGGAGACGATGGCGGATAGGGTCCGCGTGCTGATGGCGGAGATCGCCGGTCTGCGGAAGAAGGACGTCTCCCAGCAGGCCGGTATAGCTGACCTGCGGGAGAACGATGCCTCCCAGCAGGCGGTGATCGCCTCCTTGCGCGCGGAGCTGGAACAGGAGCGGAGGCGGTAATGGTCGACCCTGCGCCCGCTTGAAATGTGCGTGCGTCCGCGGGCGCCGGAGCAGCGGCACCGGCGCCCGAGTTCGGCATGGAGGCTGCCTTCGCGGCACTCGGTCTCCGAAACGACGAAAAGTTCGACGAGCTCGTGCGTGCGCTCCCCGTGGCGGCCGGGCGGGATGCGCCAGCCCGAGCGCCGCAGCAAGCGAGCTCCAACGCCGGCCTGCGCGCGCGACTTGTACTGGTGGCCTCGGCGGACGCTGTCGCGGACGCTTCCTGTGACGGGCCCGCTGACGCACAGGCGAAGGACCCGGTCGCGGCCCCGGTCGTAGCCGGGAAGGACGCAGAGGCCAGCTGGTCTCTCGTCATCGGTAGGCGGGAGAAGCGAGCGCTGCGGCAGGCGGCCGCTGCCCCGCAACTGCACGCGAGGGTGCCCACAATTGCGCCGAAGGGAGCCGTCGGTAAGACGGGGCGCCGCTCCTCGGGGATGAGCTCCGCCCGCGCGCCTCCCGCGACCGCCGTGAAGACCGGAACGATGCACGGTCACGACAAGAAGAAGAGCGACGATAAGCCGGGCCCCATTCTTGAGCGGCCGCCGTCGCATGACGCCGGCGCGGTTTGGCCACCCGAGGGGTCGAGTCTCTCCTGCGCGGAGGCCATCTCCGCTGCAAGGGGAAAGATAAATCTCGCCGACCTCGGGATCGAGGACTTGCGCCCCCGTTGGGCCGCTTCCGGCGGTCTCCTGCTGGAGGTCGGCGGACCCGAGGGCGCACAGCGAGCCTGCGCCCTCGCCGGGCGAACGAGCGAAGTCTTGGAAGGATCCGGCGTGCGGGTTACGGTTCCCACCAAAAAAGCGGAGCTGAGGGTGACAGGGCTCGACGACCCTGTCACAACCCGCGAGGTGGCCACTGCCCTGGCTAGGGTCGGTGATTGCTCCGAGGCGGAAGTAAGAACCGGAGTGGTCCAGCTTCGGGGCTGGGACCTGTATGGGCCCAGTGTCCCCTCGCTGCAGCGAGAAAGGCCGTCGATTGCGGGCGGATCCGCGCCGGCTGGACTTCGGCCCGTGTCGAAGCCTTGGAGGCACGGCGCATCCAGTGCTTCCGTTGCCTTGCGTTCAGTCACACAAGGAACGGATGCTCTAGCGCGGTGGACCGCAGAGACACCTGTTTGGGGTGTGGCGCGGCGGGCCACCGTGCCGTTGGGTTTAGTGCGCCTGCACCCATGTGCTCAGTTTGCGACGGGCACTGCCGCCCCTCCAACCACCGGCTGGGAAGCAAGGCGTGCTGCTCGCCAAAGGCAAACCGCGCAGCTCGCCAGGCGCCTGCAGGCGCCCTGTCCGCCTCGGCGCCTGCGAGCGCCAATTCCAAAGCTGCGTCCGCGAATTCCGTCTACGCGAACGCTACCGCGAAGGGCCCGCCGACCGGCGGAGCACCGGGTCTGCAGCCGGCCCAAAGGAAGGGGTGCCAGGAGGAGGCCATGGACACGGCCTAACTTTAACGTCGTCCATGGCGCTCCAGGCCAACCTGAACCACTCGCGAGCGTCGCAGGACCTGCTCCTGCGGACGCTCGTTGTGCTGGGTGTCGGGCTGGCTGTTACCGCAGAGCCGTACCGTATCCTCGATCAAGACGGGTGGTTCGGGGATCGGGAACGCTCCGTGGCGATCATCGCCAAGGGACTACATCGGACACCCGCACCAACGCTGCTTCACAGCGGTGAGGGATTCGTGGCGGTCTCCTGGAACGACGTAGTTGTGGTGGGGGCTACGTCTCCCCCAGACGCGGCCTCTCGTCGTGCGAGAGGTTCCTGGAAGAACTCGGAGGTTTCCTTAGTGGACACATGGATCATCCGCTTCTGGTCCTGGGGGACTTCAACGCCCACTCCGTGGCGTGGGGTACCCCGCGAACAGATGCTCGGGGGAGGACCTGCAAGATTGGGCCGCGGGGTTGGATCTCCGGTTGCTCAAACGGGGTTCCGTTAGCACGTGCGTTCGGTGGAACGGCACGTCCATTGTGGACTTGTTGTTCGCATCGCCGGCAGATGTGCGGCGGGTCACCTGCTGGAGGGTGGCGGTGGAGGTGGAAACGCTCTGCAACCATCTCCACATCACCATGTGCTTGCCGCCACTCCTCGCACCGGTCTGGAACCACCCAGCGGGAGGCACACCACCACGCCGCGATGGGCGCTCGGGCGCCTCGACAGCGACCTATTCGCCGCGGCCGTCCAAGTCGTCGCCTGGGCGGATGGGGCAGTCGGGCGCGAAAACGACGCAGCGGGGTTAGGGGCGGAGCGGCTACAGGCGGCTATGACGCGCGCGTGCGACGTAGCCATGCCGCGCGTGAGGGAGCCACCTTCGCGGGGTGCAGTGGTCGGCCGAAATCGCGCAGCTCCGGGATCTCTGAGTGCTCACCCGGCGCCAGTCGTCGACGTTGCGCGGTGTCCGCCGAGGCAATCGCGCGACCCTCTCGTGGGTACCGGTCCGCGGTGGGCGATCTCCGGATGGAGATTCGCAGAGCCAAATCTCGGCAATGGGACGAACTCCTCTCGACGCTCGAAAGCGATCCTTGGGGACGCCGCTATAAATTGGTATTGAGGAAGTTAAGGGCATGGGCTCCCCCCGTGACCGAGCGTATGGAACCCGAGCTCCTGTGGCGGGTGATCGACACCCTCTTCCCTGTCGTGGCGGTGGATCGGGTGCAACCCGCTGCAGTGCGGTCGGAACTGCTCGGGTGGTCCGACGAGCTGGGGGTCTCGCGCGAGGAGTTGTTCTGTGCGGTCGTTAGGATGGTGGCGAGGAGCACCTACCACGGACCGTACGGCATCCCAGGCCGAGCCTTTCCGCCGGCTCTGGAAGCGTGGGGTGACAGCCGTGTGCGATGGCTGTTCGACAGCTGCCTCAGGTCCGGTCGCTTCCCGGCATGTTGGAAGAGAGCGAGGGTTGTGCTGTTCCCGAAACTAGGGAAGCCCGGAACTCTCCGAAGGCATACCGGCCGATATGCCTCCTCAACGAGGCGGGAAGGCTCTTCGAGCGCGATCTAGCTGCCTGCCTCAGAGAGCATTTAACGGACGTGGGTCCCGATCTCAGCGTCAGCCAGTTTGGATTCCGGCATGGTAGGTCGACGATCGACGCGATCAATCGCGTTCGTACCCTGTCGGAGGCTGCGGTCGACCGTGGCGGAGTGGTGCTGGCGGTCGGTGTGGATATCGCCAACGCCTTCAACACCCTCTCGCGCGAGGAGTTGTTCCGTGCGGTCGTTAGGATGGTGGCGAGGAGCACCTACCACGGACCGGACGGCATCCCAGGCCGAGCCTTTCCGCTGGCTCTGGAAGCGTGGGGTGACCGTGTGCGATGGCTGTTCGACAGCTGCCTCAGGTCCGGTCGCTTCCCGGCATGTTGGAAGATAGCGAGGGTCGTGCTGTTCCCGAAACTAGGGAAGCCCCGAACTCTCCGAAGGCATACCGGCCGATATGCCTCCTCAACGAGGCGGGAAGGCTCTTCGAGCGCGTTCTAGCTGCCTGCCTCAGAGAGCATTTAACGGACGTGGGTCCCGAACTCAGCGTCAGCCAGTTTGGATTCCGGCATGGTAGGTCGACGATCGACGCGATCAATCGCGTTCGTACCCTGTCGGAGGCTGCGGTCGACCGTGGCGGAGTGGTGCTGGCGGTCGGTGTGGATATCGCCAACGCCTTCAACACCCTGCCCTGGGCCGCCATCCGGTGTGCCCTGTTGTATCACAGGATTCCCCAATACATGATGGCGGTGATCGGCGACTATTTGGCGGAGCGCTCGATCGAGTATCCCGGACGATACTCGACCGTCGTGCGTGCGACGAACTGCGGGGTTCCACAGGGATCGGTACTCGGACCGATCCTCTGGGACCTCGCGTACGACGCCGTGTTGCGCACTCCCCTCCCCCGCGGCCTGAGCCTGACGTGTTACGCGGACGACACGCTGGTGATGGCCGCCGGGTCGAGTTGGGAGGAGGCCACGCTGCGCGCGGAAGGCGGCGTGGCCCCTGTCGCGAATAGCATCCAGCGGCTAGGGCTGTGTATCTCCCCCGAAAAGACCGAGGCAATGTGGTTTTGCCATCGGCACCACATGAAGCCGCCGAAGTCCCTTATTCGCGTGCGGAACGTCGTGGTGGAGGTACGGGACTGGATGAAATACCTCGGTCTCCGCCTCGATAGCCACTGGAAATTCGACGAACATATTGTCGCGCTGGAACCACGCCTGGAAGGTATGGCGGGGGCGCTGTGTCGCCTGCTACCCAACCTGAGAGGGCCAGACGGGAAGGTGCGCCGCCTCTACACAGGAGCCGTTCGCTCTGTGGCACTTTACGGGGCTCCGATCTGGGCGAACGACCTGGTCGCCAGTCCGCGCAGTCTGGCGATTCTCCGGCGAGTCGCTCGCAGGATGGCGATCAGGGTCGTGCGCGGTTACCGCACGATATACCACGAGGCGGCGATGGTCCTGGCGGGGGTCCCGCCGTTCGAACTGCAAGCGGTTGGGGAGGCCCGTATCTACGGTCTCCTACACGCTGGCGGCGGCGGTGCTCCTGAAGAAGGGGCCGTTTCGTTGAGGCGTAGGATTCGACAGTCCTCGATGACCGCCTGGCGAGCTCGGCTGAGGAAGCCGAGTAGCCGTCTGCACCGGGCGATCGAGGCTGTGCTCCCCGTGTTGGATGCATGGGAGCGCAGCGGCAGCCGGCACACATTCCGCCTGATACAGGTGCTAACCGGGCACGGGTGCTTCGGGGAGTACATGTGTCTTATCGGGCGGTAACGTGTGACGCCGTGTCATCACTGCGGTGAAGGGCGGTACACGGCGCAGCACACGCTGGAGGAATGTCCGGCGTGGGCTCGCGAGCGCCGGGTACTGTGTCGCGTGGTGGGTAGAGACCTTTCACTCTCAGTCGTCGTGGCGCTGATGACGGACGGCTTAGGTGCGTGGCGTGCGGTGGCCGCATTCCGCGAGGCGGTTATGCTACAGAAGGAGGCCGCGCTGGGAGCCCGCGAGCGTAGAGCGTGCTCCTCGCGCGTAGGGCGGCGGATGCTGCAAGCGCGGCGCCGGAGGGTGGAGCGCGCACTGCCGTATGTATTGACGCGTAAGACCTCCGCCTTCGCGAGCGACCATGTACCTACGGCAGGGGAGACCGTCTCTCTCTCCCGTTATAACCTAGGTCAGGGTGACCACGAGCTGACGTGTGGGGGCCCGTCATTTCGAGAGACCGTGTTCTGGGCGCACGGCGTCGCGTGACGGTCGCGCGGCGTCCGCACGGTATGCGTGCGTTGCGGTGCGGTGGTATGCGTGTTGTGTGCGTGTGAGTGTGTGTGCGCCTGTAAACGACCCGTCTCGAGCGCATGGACATGATCGTTTCGGATGCGATTGCCCGTTGCGCCGGGAGGGAACAGCGGTAGCTTCGCGGGGGCGTCCTGGCAATTCCGTCGCCGCGAAGCCCCGGGCGCACCGAAATGCGAAGGTCTGGCCATCGTGGGGGTTTTAGTGGGTTAAAATCCCACATACCCCCCCCCCCAAGGGGGCGGGTATATTTGGAAGATTTCCCCCACGTCAAAAGGAAAAGAAAAGAGGGTAACTTTGACCTTTGATCTATACACTCCTATTCAGTGGATTTCTGCACGCTACTGCGCTCAAGTATGTTGTGCCTGTCTCTCGGGAGGCCAGCAATTATGTTCGTGGCATGTTTGGTTCAGTTATGTTGCGTTTCGTTTCCCTAGGTTAGGTTTGGTTTGGTTAGTGTTGCTTCGAGTTTTGTGCTATGCACTGCTATTTGGTGGCTTTCTGCTCTCTACTGCGCTCTTCTATGCTCTGCTCGTCTCTCTGGGTGCCTGCAATAGTGGTCGTGCCGCGATAGGTTGAATAATGCTAAGTTTGGTTAGTTTATGCTAGTATGGGTTATGTCCGCATAGCTTTGACTTTTGTGCTATGTACTGCAATTCGGTGGACTACTGCGCTATAATGTGCTCCAGTATGCTCTGCCTGGCTCTGGGTAGGCCAGAAATAGTGGTCTCTGCACGTTAGGTTCACTTGGGCTGC
This sequence comes from Eufriesea mexicana, assembly GCF_001483705.2. Classification (NCBI taxonomy): domain Eukaryota; kingdom Metazoa; phylum Arthropoda; class Insecta; order Hymenoptera; family Apidae; genus Eufriesea; species Eufriesea mexicana. The sequence goes on along the minus strand of NW_016908724.1, from coordinate 85,301 downwards.
GTTTGGGTAGGCTATACTAGTTCGCGTTTGGTTAGGATAACACTGACTTTCGTGGCATACACTGTTGTTCTGTGGAATTCTGCGCTCTACTGCGCGCTATTGCATTTTGCTTGGCCCTAGGGCGTCCAGCAGTAGTGGTCGCGACTCGTTAAGCTGGGTTAGGCTTCATTGGTTAGCTTATATTTGTTCGCGTTTGGTTTGGGTCGCCTTGACTTTTCTGCCATACACTGCGATTCTTTGGATTTCGGCTTACTGCACTCCTCTGATAAGATCTTCATGTCTCCGTGCAGGCCAGCAATAGTGGCCTCGGCACGTTAGGTCGTGTTATGTTTCGCTTGGCTACGTTATGCTTTGTTAGGTTAGGCTAGGATAGCTGGGACTACTGCCATATACACTGCTGTTCGGTGGATTCCTGCGCTCTGCTCTGCTGTATTATGCTCTGCATAACTATGGGAAGGCCAGCAGTAGCAGTCGCGTCTCCATGGCTTGTGTTAGATTACGTTTGGGTCCGTTACGATTGGTCCGGTCTGTAGAGGGGAGCTACGAATTTTTTGCTATACACTGTTATTCAAAGGATTTCTGCGCCCTACTCTCCACTCATATGCTGTGCTAGACACTGTTGAGGTCAGCTGCACTGGCAGCCGCACATTAAGTTTAGTTAGATTACGTATCGTTAGGTTACGTTTAGCAGGGATAGGTTAGGACAGCTTTGACTCTTGTGCTAAACACAGCTATTCGGTTGATTTCAACTCTCTACTGTGCTCTACTATTCTTCGCACGCCTCTGGGGAGTCCAGCAATAGAGGCCACTGCACATTATGTTGAGCTACGCTTGGTTTGGCTATGTTACGATTGTTTATGTTAGGAGGGGGTAGCTTCGACTTTTTCGGCATACACTGCTATTTGGTGGATCACTGCGCCTCACTGTGATTTGATATGTTAAGCTTTGCGCTGGAAAGGACAGGATTAGTGGTCAAGGCTCGTTATTCTGTGCTAGGCTACGTTTGGTGGGGTTAGGTTGCGTCAGGTTACGTTAGGATATCTTCGCCCTTTTTGCTGTGCACTGCAACGCCGCTGATTTCTGTGAGCTACTGCGCTGTCGTATATTCTGCTTAGCTCTGCAGAGGTCAGCAGTAGTGGTGTAGTGCGGATAGTTGTAGTTAGGCTACGTTTGGCTATGCTACGTTTGGTTAAGATTGGCTAGGACAGCTGTCGCTTTTGTGCTGTACACTGCTACTCGGTGGATTTCTGGGCTCTGATGTGATCTAATACACTCTGCTTTGTACTGTGGAGGACGGAAACTGTGGCCCAGGCGCGTTAGGTAGGGTTAGGTTACGTTCGATTAGGATATGTTTGTTTGGGTAGGACGGAATATTTCCGACTCTTGTGCTGTACACTGAAATGCGGTGTATTTCTGCGATCTACATTGCTCTGCCATACTCTGCTCAACCATTGGGTGGAGAGAGATAGTGATCTCGGCACGTTAGTTTGAGCTATCCTACGTTCTGTTAGGGTAGATTAGCTCAGGTTAGGTAAACATATATTTGACTTCTGTGTTTTACACTGCAGTGCGGCGGATATCTGCGCTCTACTGTGTTCAAGTATATTCAGGTTGGCTCTGTGGAAGTCAGCAATTGTAGTCTAGGCATGTTAGGTTGGGTTAGGGTCCGTATAATTATGTTATGTTTCGATAGGTTAGGCTAGGATAGCTTTAACTTTTATGCCATAAACTGCTCTTCGGCCGATTCCAGCGCTCTACAGTGTTCTAATATGATCGGCTCGTCTCTGGGGATGCCAGTGATAGTGGTCCCGGCACGTTGGCTTGATTTAGGCCACGTCCGGTTATATTACGGTTGGTCAGGGTAGGAGAGGATAGCATTGACTTTTGTGCTGTATACGGCGATTCGGTGGAATTCTGCGCTATACCAGTCCCTAATATGCTCTGCTGCGCTCTGGCGAAGCAAGAAATAGTGATCTCTGCGCGATAGTTTGAGTTAGCTTACGTTTGGTTAGGTTTCGCTTGGTTAGGTTACGTTTGGTTGGGTTAGGCGTGGATAGCTTTGACTTTCTTGGCATAGACTGATATTCGGAGGATTTCTGCGGTCTACTGTGCTCACCTGTTTTCGGCTCGGCACCGGAGATGTCAGCAATAGTGGTCTCGGCTCTTTGGGTTCAGTTAGACTGCGTTAGTTTAGGTTACATTTGGCTAGGTTAGGAATGGATAGCTTTGACTTTTGTGCTACACACTGCAGTTCGGTGGATTTCTGAGCTCTACATTGCTTTAATATACTCTGCTCGACACTCGGGTGGCCAGCAATAGTATCCGTGGCACGTGATATTGTGTTACGTTACGTTCGGTTACGTTTGGTTAGGATAGGTTTGGTTGGGATCGCTATAACTTTCGTGCTGTACACTGTTTTTCGGTGGATCCCTGCCCTCTACTGTGCTCCTCTCTTAACTGCTTGTCCCCGTGGAGGCCAGCAATTGTGGTCGCGGCACGTTATGTTGAGCTTTCAATGTCATTTTGGGATATGTTCGTTCGGGTTAGGTTTGCGTGTTTTCGACTTTTCTTCAGTACACTTCGATTCCAAGGATCCCTGCGCTCTACTGTGTCCTAACATGTTCCGCTAGGCTTTGGGAGGCCAGCAATAGTGCTGGAGGCATGTTGGGTAAGGTTTTTTACGTTTTGCCATGTTACGTTTAGTTAGGTTAAGATAGGGTAACCTCGACTTTTGTGCTATACACAGCTATTCCACGGACTCCTCCGCTCTTCGTTGCTCTACTGTACTCTACTCGACTCTGGGGATGACTGCAGTGGATGCTGTGGCGCGATAGGTGGTGTCAGAGATCGTTTGGTTAGTTTAGATTAGGCTATGTTCGGTTGGGGTGGCTTTGACTTTTGTGCTGTATACTGCTATTCGGTGACTTCCTGCGATCTACTATGCTCCAATATGTTCTGCTTGGCTCTGCGGAGGCCTGAAATAGAGGTCTCGGCTCGCTAGTTTCAGTTATTCTACATTTGCCTTGGTTGGGTTGGGCCTGGTTAAGTTAGGATATCTTCGACTTTTGCGCTGTACAGTGCTATTTGATCGCTTTCTGCTCTCTACTGTGCTCTACTATTCTCTGCTCGAATCTGGGGCTGCCAGCAATAGTGGCCGTGGCACGATAGGCCTTGCTATGCTACATTAGGTAATGTTACGCTTGGTTATGCCAAGACAGGGTAGCTTTGAACTTTGTGCTATACACTGCTACTCGGTGGATTTCTGAGCTCTACGTTGCTCTACCATACTCTCCTCGGCCCCTGGGGTGCAAGCAATGGTGGTCGTGTCACGTCAGGTTGTGTTAGATTACGTTTGGTTATGTTAGCTTAGGTAATGTTTGATTATGCTAGCTGCGACTGCCGTGCTATATGCAGTTATTCGTTGGATTCCTGCCGTCCACTGTGCACTGCTCTAATCTGTAACACCCTGGGGTTGCCTGCAATAGTGGCCGCAGCAGGTTAGTTTGAGTTATTTGGCGTATGGTTAGGGCTGATTTGGCTATGTTAGGAAGTGTCTGCTTTGACTTTTGTGCTGTACACTGCTATTCGGTGGATTTCTGCGCACTGCAGCGATCTAGTGTGCTCAGGTTGTCACTGAGAAGACCAGCAATAGTAGCCTCTGCACGTTGAGATGTAACAGGTTAGGTTAGGTTAGGTTAGTTTGGGGGATGTTTGGCGAGGATAGCTTTTACTTTCGTGCTAGACTCATCTATACGTTTCATTTCTACGCTCTACTGTACTCTAATATGCCCTGCTTTGCTCTGGGTAGGCCAGCAATAGTGGCCACGGCGTGCTATGTTAGGTTTGGTTACGTTCGCTTATATTACGTTTCGATACGTTACGATAGGATGAAGTTGACTTTTGTGCTATACACTGCTCTTCAGAGGATTTCCACGCTCTACATTGCTATGCTATACCCTGCTCGACTCTCGGGAAGGCAGTAATAGTTGTCTCCACAAGTTAGGTTGGGTGAGGCAGCGTTTGGGCGGGTTATGTTCGTCTGGGGTAGGTTTGAATAGATTTGACTTTCGTGGTGTACACCGTTATTCGGCGGATATCTGCGCTATCCTGCGCTCTGACATGTTCTGCTTGGCCCTGTGGTTCCGGCAATAATTGTCGTGTCAAGATACGTTGAGATAGTCTTCGCTTGGTTAGGTTATGTTGGCCTGGGCTAGGTGTGTATAGCTATGACGTCTCTGCTATACACAGCGGTCCAATGCTTTTCTGCGCTATACACCCCCTAATAAGTACTGCTTGGCTCTGAGGAGGCCAGCAATAGCGGTCGCGGCACGTTAGTGTGACTTATGTTACGTTGGTGTATGTCACGATTGGTTAGGTTAGGAGAGGATTGCTATGGCTTTCGCCCTGTACACTACCACTCGGTGGACTTCTGCGCTCAACTGTGCTCTAATATGATCAGCT
>NW_016908724.1:67038-80335 GCF_001483705.2 Eufriesea mexicana | reverse complement strand
AGGGCAGTGGCAATGGTCTCAGCTCGATAGGATGAGTTAGGGTGCCTTTGGTTACGCTACGCTTGATCAGGTTAGGAAAAGATAGCTTTGACTTTTGGCTACAGCCTGCTTTTCGGAGGGATTATGCAGTCCTCGTTGCTCTACTATACTCTACTCGACTCTGGGGAGGCCAGCAATGGCTGTCGTGGCACGGAAGGTTTTGTTAGGTTACGTTTGGTTAGTTTAGGGTATGTTAAGGTTGGTAAGGATGGCATTGACATTTGTGCTACACAGGGCTTTCAGGTGGAATTCTGCGCTCTGCTGAGCGCTGGTACACTCAGCTTGTCTATGTGGAGGTCAGTTATAGTGTTCCCGGCACGTTAGGCAGAGGTACGTTGCATATGTGTATGATACTTTTGGTTAGGTCAGGAGAGGATAGCTTTGTGTTTTGTGCTATGCATTGCTAATCGGTCGATATATGCGCTCTGCATTACACTACAAACCTCTGCTTGTCCCTGTGGAGGCCAGCAGTAGTGGTCGTGTCAGGTTCTGTTGGGTTATTTTACTTTTGGTGTGGTTAGGATAGGGCGGCTTAGACTTATGTTCTATAAACTGCACTTCGGCGGATTTCTGCGCTCTACTGCTGGGTAATTTGTTCTACTGGTCACAGGGGGCAGCAATAGTGGTCTCGGCACGCTGGGTGGGGCTCTACTGTGCTCTGTTAGTTTAGGTTTGGTTAGGTTATTGAAGGGAAGCTTTGACTTTTGGGCTATACACTGCTATTTGGTGGATTTTGGCGCTTTACTGTGCTCTAATATGCCCTGCTTGGAGCTGTGGATGCCAGCAATGTTGTTCTCGGCACGTTAGGTTTAGGTTGGCTACGCTTGGCTAGGTTAGTTTATGACATTTTAGGCCAGGATGTTTTCGTCTGTTGCGCTTTGCACTTCAGTGCGGCGGATTCCTGCGCTCTCCTGTGCTCTAGTGTATTCTGCTTTGCTATGGTGAGGTCAGCAACAGGGGTCAAGGCGCGTTAAGTTGAGATTGGTTACGTTTGGCCTTACTATATTTGGCCATGTTAGGTTAGGATAGCTATGGCTCTTGAGCTGTACGCTACTATTCGGTGGATTCCTGCGCTCTGCTGTGATCTAATATTTCCTGCCTCGCTCTGGAAATTCCAGAAATGGTGGCCGCGGCCCGTTAGATTGCGTTAGGTTAATTTTGGCTATGTTAGGTTTGTGTCGGTTATGTTAGGATGTCTTTGACTTTCGTGCTATACACTGCATTCCATGGACCTGTGTGCTCTACTATGCTCTGTCGTATTCTGTTTGTCTCTGGGGAAGCCAGCGAAAGTGGTCGCGGCACGTGAGGCTTAGCCGTTCTACGTTTTGCTAGGTTAGATTAGGCCAGGATAGGTCAGGATATCTTTGGCTTTTGAGCTATTCATTGCTATTTGGTGTCTTTCTGCGCTTTACTGTCCTCTACTGTACCCTGCTCGACTCTCTAGAGGCCACCAATTATGGTCTTTGCATGAAAAATTTTGTTAGGTTTCGTTTGGTTATGTTACGTTCAGCACGGTCAGTATAGGATACCTTTGACTTTCGTACTATACACGTCTGTACAGTTGATTTCTGCGCTCTACTGTGCTCTCATATGCTGTGCATGGCTATGGGGAGACCAGCAATTATGGTCGCGGCACGTTACTCTCTGCTATGTTACGATTGGTTATGTAACGATTTCTTAGGTTAGGAAAGGATGGCATTAACTTCTCGCTATACACTGATGATCGGTGTGTTTCCGTGCTTTGCGGTACTCCAGTATGCTCTGCTTTGCTCTGGGGATGCCAGAAATACTAGCCTCGGCATGTTAGTTTGAGTTAGGCTACGTTTGGTTAAGTTATGTTAGTCTGGGTTAGGTATGGGTAGCTATAACTTAAGTGGTATACATTGTTTTTCGGTGTACTTCAGCGCTCTGCTGTGTTCTAGTATGTTCTAGTTGGCTCTTGGCAGGCCAGTAATGGTGGTCTATGCTCGTCAGTTTCAGATTGATACTAGCCTCGGCATGTTAGTTTGAGTTAGGCTACGTTTGGTTAAGTTATGTTAGTCTGGGTTAGATATGGGTAGCTATAACTTAAGTGGTATACATTGTTTTTCGGTGTACTTCAGCGCTCTTCTGTGTTCTAGTATGTTCTAGTTGGCTCTTGGCAGGCCAGTAATGGTGGTCTATGCTCGTAGGTTTCAGATTGATTACGTACGTTTATGCTTCGATTGGTCATGTTAGGCCAGGGTAGCTCTGACTTTTGTGGTATACACCGCTATTCGGTGGATTTCTGCGCTATACATTGCTCTAGTATGGTCTGCTGGACTCTGTGGAGGGCAGCAATAGTAGCCTCGGCACCTCTTGTTGAGTTAGGCTACGTTCGGTTATGTTAGGTTAGAACGGGTTAGGTTAGGATATCTACCAGTATGGTAATATACACTGCAATGCGGTGTATTACTGCGCTTTACTGTGCTCTACTGTATTCCGACTGGCTCTGGGGAGGGCAGTAATGGTGGCCTCGGCACGTTAGGATGAGTCACGTTACGCTTGTTTACACTGTGTTTGGTAAGGTTTGGAAGTGTAGCTTTGACTTTTGTGCTACACAATGCTATACCGTCAATTTCGGCGCTCTACTGTGCTCTCATACGTTCTGCTTGGCTCCGGGGAGGCCAGCAATAGATGTCTCTGCTGGTTAGGTTCAGTCATTTAACGTTTGGCTAGGTTTGGTTAGGTCTTGCTTTGTTAGGATGACTTTGACTTTTGTGCTATACACAGCTGTTCTGTGGATTTCGGCGCTGTACTGTTATCTAGTATTCTCTGGTTTGCTCTGGGGAGGCCAGAAATTGTGGCTGCGGCGCGTTACGATGGGTTAAGTTTCGTTCGGTTAAGCTACGTTTCTTTGGGTTAGGTTAGGATATCTTTGACTTTTGCGCTATGGACTGCCACTCTATGGACTTCTGCGCTCTGCTCTCCTCCAATATGTTATGCTTATCATTGGGGAGTCCAGCAATAGCGGTCTAGGCACGTTAGGTTTGGTTAAGTTTCGTTTGGATACGTTATGGTTGGTAATGCTAGGTTAGGATACATTTGACCCTTGTGCAATACTCTGCAATGCGGTGAATTACTGCGAACTACTTTGCTCTAGTATATTCTGCTGTTAGTTGGTCTACGTTTGGTTAGGTCATATTACTTTGGGCTAGGTTCGGATTTCTTTTACTTTTGTGGTATGAACTGTTGTCCGGAGGACTCCTGCACTCTACTGTGCTCAAGTATATTCTGCTTGGCTCTGAGGAGGACAGCAATAGTTGCCTCGGCACGTTAGGTTGAGATCGATTACGTTTGGTTATGCCACGTTTGGTTAAGTTAGGGTAGGATAGTTTCGACTTTTATGCTGTACACAGCTGTTCGGTGGATTTCTGCTCCCTACTGCGATCCAATATTCCCTGCTTTGATCTGGGAATGCTTGAAGTGGTGGCCGCGGCGCGTTGGTTTGTGGTAGGTCGCGTTTTGTTGGGTGAGGTTTGTTTGGGATAGGTAGGGATGTCTTTGACTGGCACGTTGCATAACGTGTAGGCACGTTAGGTTGACTTAGGTTACGTTAGGTTATGCTAGGGTTGGTTAAGTCACGATATGATAGCTCTGACTGATGCACTGCTGCTCGGACTGTTTCCGTCTTATACATTGCTCTGCTATACTCTGCTTAGTTCTGGCGCGGCAAGCTATAGCGGTCGTGGCACGTCAGTTTGGGTTACGACACGTCACCTTATGCTACGTTTGGTTGGGGTAGGACAGGATAGCTTTGGCTTTTGTACTATACGCGGGAAGACGGTGCATTTCTGCGATCTACTTTACTCCATTATGCTATGCTTGGCGCAGGGGAAGCCAGCAGTAGTGGTCTTGGCCCATTAGTTTGAGTTAGGTTACGTTGGATTACGTTATGTTAGTTTGGGTTATGTTTGGATAGATTTGACTTTCGTGTATACGCTGCTATTCGGTGGATTTCGACGCTCTGCTGTGCTCTTGTATCTTCTGCTTGGCTTTGGAAATGCCAGATACAGTGGTCTCGGCGCGAGACGTTGAGATATGATACGTTTGGTTATGTGAAGTTATCTCTGGTTAGGTACGTGTAGCTTCGACTTTTCTGATATGCACTGCGATTCTATGGATTTCTGCGCTACACTCTCCTGTATTAAGATCTGCTCGTCTCTGTGGAGGCCAGCAATATTGGTCGCGGCACGTTAGGTTGGGATTGTTTGCGATTGGTGGTATTATGTCTGGCTGGGTTTGGTTAGGATAGCTGTGACATATATGCTCAACACTGATATTCTATGGACATCTGTGATCTGCCGTACTCTATCATATTCTGCTCCTCTCTGGGGTACCCAGCAATAGCGTTCGCGGAACGATATGTTTAGTCCTTCTCGTTTGAATGGTTCAGTGTATGTCTGGCTTGGTCAGGATGGCTCTGACAATTGTGCAATACACTGCTGTTCGGCGGATTTTTGCGCTCTACTGTGACCTTATATTCTCTGCTTTGCTCTGGGGGGGACAGAAATAGTGGCCTCGGCTGGTTAGGTTGAGTTAGGTTACTCTTTTGTAGGTTAGGTTTGTCTGTGTTAGGCTAGGGTATCATTGACTTTTGTGCTATACACTGCCATCATATGGACTTCGGCGCTCAGCTCTCCGCCAATATATCCTGCTTCCCTCTGGGCAGGTCAGCAGTAGCTGTCTATGCACAATATGGTGAATTAGGTTACGTTTGGTTTTGTTATATTTGGTTAGGTTAGGTTAGGATATCTCTGACTTTTGCACTATGAACTGCAATGCTGTGGATTACTTTGTCTCTAGTATGCTCTGCCTGGCTATGGAGAGGCAAGCAGTAGTGGCCTCGGCACGTTAAGTTGAGATAGGCTACGTTTATTTGGGCTATGTTAACCTGGGTTATGCCTGCGTAACTTTGGTTTTCGTGGTATACATTGCTATTCGGTGGGTTCCTATTTCAACTCTGATCAGCTATTATATGCACGAATATGGGGAGGCCAGCAATAGTGGTCTCGGCACGTAATGTTGAGATGCTTTACGTATGGATATGTTACATTCGGTAAGGTGAGGACAGGGTATTTTTGACTTTTGTCCTGTACACTTGCATTTTATGAATTCCTGCGCTCTACATTGCTCTAAAATGCTCTGTTTGGCTCTGGGGAGGACAGTAATATTATTCTCGGTACCTGGTGTTGAGTTAATCTATGTTCGGTTAGGTTAAGTTAGGACAGGTTATGTTAGGATATTTTCCAGCTTTGTGCTGTACGCATCTATTCGGAGAATTTCTGCGCTCTACTGTGCTGTAACATATTCTGCTTGGCTATGGGGAGGCAAGCAGTGGTGGTCTCGGTACGATAGACAGGGTCATGCTGCGATTGGCTATGCTACGATTGGCTAGTTTGGGATAGGATGGTTTTGACTTTTGTGCTATACACTACTATTCGGTTGATTTCTGCACTTTGCATTGCTATAGAATGCTCCGCTCGGCTCCCGTGATGCCAGCAACAGTGGCCGTTGCACGTTAGTTTGAGATATGATAGTATGAGTCGGTTAGGTTAGGTTAGGCTATGTTTGGTTAGGATAGCTTTGACCATCGTTCTGTGCACTGCTGTTCGATGGATTCCTGCCCTCTACCGTGCTCTACTCTTATCTGCTGGTCCCTGGGTAGACCAACAAGGGTGGTCGCTGCACGTTGCGCTGAGTTAGGCTACGTTAGTTAAGGTTATGCTTGTTAGGGTTAGGTTTGGATATCTTTGACATTTCTGATATACGCTGAGACTCTATGGTTTTCTGCGCCCTACTCTCATCTCATACGTCCTGCTTTCCTATGGGGGGGCAGCAGAGCTGTCTAGGCACATTATGTTGTGTTAGGTTACGTTTCGTTATGTTACGATTGGCTAGGTTAGGAGGGGATAGCTTTGACATCGGTTCTGTGCCCAGCAATCTGGTGAACCTCTGCGCTCTACTGTGCACCAGCAAATTCTGCGTGTCTCTGTGGAAATCAGCAATAGTGGCCTCGGCGCGTTACGTTAGATTTGGTTACGTTTGATTATCTTACGTTTGGATACGTTACGATAGGATGAAGTTGGCTTTTGTGCCTTACAATGCCCTTCGGAGGATATCTACGCCCTACATTGCTATGCTGTACCCAGCTCGAGTCCCAGGAAGACAGTAATAGTGGTCTCCGCACGTTAGGTTTGGTCGGGCTGCGTTTGGATGTGTTATATTCGTCTGGAAAAGGTATGAATATGTTTGACCTTCGTGGTATACACCGTTATTCGGCGGATTTCTTCGTTCCACTATACTCTGACGTTTTCTGTTTGGCCATGCGGTACCAGTAATAGTGATCGTGTGAAGATAAGTTGAGTTGGGCTTCGCTTGGTTAGGTTATGTTTGTCTGGTCTTGGTTTGCATGGCTAAGACTTTTCTGCTATACACAGCGGTTCTATGGAGTTCTGCGCTCTACGCACTCTAATATGTAATGCTTTGCACTGGGGAGGCCAAAATAGCGGTCACGGCACGTTAGGGTGACTTATGTTACGTTGGTGTATGTCACAGTTGGTTAGGTTAGGAGAGAATTGCTTTGATTTCTGTCCAGTACGCTGCTACTCGGTGGATACCTGCGCTCCACTGTGTTCTGATATGATTAGCTTTGCTCTGCAAAGGCCAGCAATAGCGGAACCAGCACGCTGTGCTTGGTTAGGCTACGCTTGGTGCATTAGGTTAGGCAAGATTAGGTTAGGACATCTTTGACTTTTTTGCTTTGCACTGCAATGCGGCGGATTTCTGCGCACTATTGTGCTCTAGTATATTCTAATAGGCTCTGGGGATGCCAGCAATAGTGGTCTAGGCACGTTAGGTTAAGTCAGGTTCCGTTTGGTTGAGATATGTTTGGTTCAGTTTGGGCTAGGACAGCTTTGACTTTTGTGGTATAAACTCATTTTCGGTGGATTTCTGCGCTCTGCTGTGACCTTGTATGCTCTGCTTTGCTCTGGGGAGGGCAGAGATTGCGGCCGCGGCTCATTAGCTTGAACTACGTCAAGCTTGGTTATGCTATGTTTGCCTGGACCAGATATGGGTAGCCTTGACTCATCTGCTATACCCTGCGACCAATGGCTTTCGGCGACCTCCTCTTCTCCAATTTGTTCTGCTTGGCTCTGTGGATGCCTGCAATAATGGTTACCGTACTATAGGTTGAGTTAGATTACGTTTGGTTAGATTTGGTTATATTGGTTCTGGCTTCGATAGCTTTGACTTCTGTGCTCAACACTGCTATTCTATGGACTTCCGCGCTGTAATGTGCTCCATCGCATCTGCTTGACCCTGGGGACGCCAGCAATGGTGGTCGCTGCGCGTTATGCTGCATTATGGTACATTTGAGTTAGTTAGGTCAGGTTAAGTTTGGTAGGGATTGGTTTAACTTTTCTGCTGTACACTGCTATTCGGTCGATATCTGCGCTCTGCGTTGCACTGCTAGCATCCGCTTTTCTCTGGAGAGGTCAGCAATAGTGGTCCAGGCACGTTATATTTAGTTTTGTTACGTTCGGTTAGGTTAAGTTAGGTTAGGTTTGGTCAGGACATCTTTGACTTTTCTGCTATAAACGGCAATGCAATGGATTCCTGCGCTCCGCTGCGCTCCGCTGCGCTCATATTTATTCCGCATGGCTTCGCGGAAGCCAGCGATAGTGGGCTCTGCACGTTAGGTTTTGTTGAGTTACGTTAGGCTAGGTTACACTACTCCGGGTTGGGTTCGGATATCTATGGCTTTCGTGATATAAACCTTTGTTCGAAAGAATTCTACGCTCTACTGTGCTCTAATATATTCTGCTTGGCTTTGGGAAGGACAGAAATAGTGGCCTCGGCACGAGAGGTTGTGATAGATTACGTTCGGTTATTTCACCTTTGGTTAGGTTAGGTTAAGATAGTTTCGACTTTTATGCTATACACTGTTATTCGATGGATTTCTGCGCTCTACATTGCTTTGATATGCTCTGCCTGGCTCTGGGTAGTCCAAAAATGGTATTCTCGGCACGTTGTGTTCAGTTAGGCTACGTTCAGTTAGGTAAGGTTGGGACAGGTTAGATTAGGATATCTTTGACGCTTGTACTACACATTCCAATGCGGGGGATTACTGCGCTCAACTGTGCTCTAGCACATTCTGCTTGGTTCTGGGGATGCAAGCGATAGTGGCCTCAGCGCGTTAGGTAGAGTTAGGCAACGTTCCGTTACGTTACGAATGGCTACGTTGGGATATGGTATCTTCGATTATTGTGCTATGCAGTGCGATCCTAGGGATCTCCGCGCTCTACTCTCCTCTAATATGTTCTGCTTGGCTCTGAGGAGGGCAGCAATTTTGGTCTGGGAACGCTAGGTATAGTTCGGTTACGTTTCTTTACGTTACGTTTGGCTAGGTTAGAGTAGGGCTGCTCAGACTTTTGCGCTACACAGTGACATGCGGTGGATGCCTGCGCTCTACTGCGCTGTACTTTGCTCTGCTTGGCTCGGAGGGGTGGGGGGATGCAATATTGTCCTCGGCACGTTGGGTACCCTTATGCTGAGTTCGGCGAGTTTACGTTTGGTTAGGTTAGTATATCACAGCTTCGACTATTGCGCTATACACTGCTATTTGGTGGCTTTCTGCGCTCTACTGTCCTCTACTGCACTCTGCTCGGCTCAAGGGAGGACAGCAATTAAGGTCGCCGCACGACAAATTTTGTTAGGTTAGGTTTGGTCCGGCTGGGATAGGGTAGCTCAGACTTTTGTGCTATACACTGCCCTTCGGTGCATTTCTGCTCTGAACGTATATCTACTGTATTCTGTTCGTCCCTTGGGAGCCCAACAATGGTGGTCGTGGTACGACAGGTTCAGAAGTAGTACGACCGGTTACGTTGGGTTACGTTGCGTTATTATAGGATAGCTCTGACCATCCTGTTGTAAGCTGTTGTTAGGTGTATTTCTCCGCTCTACTGTGATCTACTGCACTCAGCTCGAAGTTGTGGAGCCCAGCAATAGTAGTCTCGGCATGTAATGTTGATTTAGGCTACGTTTGGTTATGTTACGTTTGGTTTGGTTAGGTTAGGGCAGCTTTGACTTTTGTTCTATACACTGTAATTCCGTGGATTTCTGCTCTCTACTATGCTCTAATATCCTCTGCCTGGATCTGGTGGGGCCAGCAATGATCGTCCCGCCACGTTAGTCTGAGTTACGCTACATTTGGTCCGGTTAAGTCTGTTTGGGTTAGGTATGGGCAGCTATGACTTTCGTGGTACACACTGCTATTCCGTGGACTTCTGCGCTCTGCCGTGCTCTACTATAATCTGCCCGACTTTGTGGCGACAAGCAACGGTAGCCGTCGCGCGATATGTTCAGTTGAGTTACGCTTGGTTATGTTACGTTTGGATTGCTAGCGAGAGGTTGGCATTGACTTTTGTGAAGCACACTGCCATCCGGTGGACTTCTGCGCCCTACATTGCTCTACTATGCTCTGCTCGTCTATGGGAAAGCCAGTAATAGCGGACTCGGGACGTTAGGTTTAGCTAGGCTACGTTGGGTTGTGTTATGTTAGTATGGGTTAGGTACGGGTAGCTATGACACACGTGCTGTGCACAGTTTTTCGGTGTATTTCAGCGCTCTACTGTGATCTGGTATGTTCTAGTTGGCTCTGGGCAGGCCAGTAATTGTTGTGTCTTCACGGCAGCTTGAGATTTATTACATATGCTTATGTTACGTTAGGTTAAGTTAAGACGGGATATCCTTGACTTTTCTGATGTAAACAGGAAGGCGGTGGCTTTCTGCGCTCTGCTGTGCTTTTGTATATTCCGCTTTGCTCCGCGGAGGCCAGCAATAGTGGTCTCGGCACGTTAGGTTGTGTTAGGTTACGTTTGGTTTTGTTAGGGTAACCTGGACCATGTTGGAATATCTTTGACTTTTCTGATAGTCACTGCCATTCCATAGATTTCTGCGTTACACTCTCCGCTAATGCGTTCTGCTTGGCGATGTGGAGGCCAGCAGTAGTTGTCTATGCAAGTTAGGTTTTGTAATGTTGCGCTTGGTTGTGGTACGTTTGATAAGGATAGGATATGGTAACTTTGATGTTTGTGCTATACACCGCCATTCGGACCATTTCGGCGCTCTTCGTTGCTCTACTATACTCTACTCGGCTCTGTGGAGGACAGACATGGCTGTCGTGTCTCGATAGGTTTTGTTAGGTTACGTTAGGTTCGGTTAGGTTATGTTAGGTTTGGTTAGTTTGGCATTGACATTTGTGCTTTGCACTGCTATCCGGTGGATTTCTGCGTTTTGCTGTGCTCTAATGTGCTTTGCTTGGCTCTGGGCGGGCCAGCAATAGCGGTCATGGCACGATAGGATGTGTTATGATACGTTCGGTTATGTTACGATTGGTCACGTTATAATAGGACAGCCTTGACGTTTGAGCTATATACTGCTATTCGGAGCATTTCTACACTCTGCATAGCTCTATTGTGCTCTACACGTCTCTGGGGGCCAGTATTAGCTGTCCCGGCACGTTACGTTGTGTTAGGCTACGTTCGGTGGCGATATGTTAGCCTGGGTTTGGTATGGACTGCTTTGACTTTTGGGGTATAGACTGCTCTTCGGTGGCCTTCTGCGCTCTAGTGTGCTGTAGTGTATTATGCTTGGGTCTACGGAGGCCAGCAATGGTTGTTTCGGCACGCAAGGTTGAGTTAGGTTACGCGTGGCTTTACTAGGCTTCGGATACATTTGGATAGCGTAGCTTTGACATTTGTGCTATACACAGCTATTCGGTTGATACCTGTGCAATGCAATTCTCTATTAGCATCTGGTTGTCCCTGGGGAGGCCAGTAATAGCGGTCGTGGCAGTAATAGTTGAACTATGATATGTTAGTACAGGTTTGGTCAGGAGGCCTTCGACTTTTGTGCTATACACTGCTATTCTGTCGACATCTGCGTTCTGCAGTCCTGTTCTAGCATCTGTTTGTCTCAGGGGGGGGGGCAACAGCGGTGGTCGTGGCACGTTGTGTTGTGTAAGGTTACCTTTGGTTGGGAGATGTTAGGTTAAGCTTGGTAAGAGTGGCACTGACTTCTGTGCTGTATACTACTTTTCGGTGATTTTCTGCGCTCTTCTGTGCCCAAGTACATTCTGCCTTGCTATGGGGAGGCCAGAAGTATTGGTCTCGGCACGTTAGTCTGAGCTAAGTTGCGTTTGGTTACGTTACGTTAGGTTTGGTTAGGTTAGGATAGCTTCGAATTTTGTGCTATACAAGGCTATTCGGTGGAAGCCTGCGCTCTACATTGCTATGCTGTACTCTGCTCAAATCCAGGGAGGACAGCAGTAGCGTTTGCCACAAGTTAGGTTGAGATAGATTACGTTTGGCTAGGTTAGGGTACGTTGTGTTAGGTTGGCGTAGCTTTGACAATTGTGCCACACACTGTTATCCTATGGACTTCTGCTATCCTCTGTGCGTTAGCACACTCTGCTTGCCTGTGTGGACGCCAGGATGGGAGCTCTCGTCGCATTAGTTTGAGCTATGTTACGTTTGGTCATGTTAGGTACGGTTATGTTTGATTAAGGTAGCTTCGCCTTTGGCGCAATAGTCTGATATTCGGACTACTTCAGCGTCCTACATTGTTCTGCTATACCCTGCTTAGCCCCCGAGAAGCCAGCAATAGCGGTCGTGGCACGTCAGTTTGAGTTACGTTAAGTCTGCTTATGTTACGTTTGATTAGGTAAGGATATGATAAGTTTGACTTCTATGCTGTACACGGCTATTCGGTGGACTGCTGCGCTCTACACTGCTCTAATATGCTCTGCTTTGATCTGGGGATGCCAGCAACACTGATCTCGGCGCCATATTTTGAGTTATGGTACGTTCGGTCAAGTTAGGTTTCTATGCTGTACACGGCTATTCGGTGGACTGCTGCGCTCTACATTGCTCTAATATGCTCTGCTTTGATCTGGGGATGCCAGCAACACTGATCTCGGCGCCATATTATGAGTTACGGTACGTTCGGTCAAGTTAGTTTGGGACATGTTAGGCTAGCATTTCTTCCACCCTTTTGCTATACACGGCAAATCTGTGGATTACTGCGCCCTACTGTGCTTTTGCATATTCAGCTTGGCAACGGGGAAGCCAGCAGTAGTGCTCTCGACACTTTAGGCTGAGATAGGTTGCGTTTGGCTATGTCACGTTTCGCTAGGTTAGGACAGGATACCTTAGACTTTTGTGCTATACTGCTATTCGGCGCTCGGAGTTCAGCAACAGTGGTCGTTGCACCGCTGGTGGTAAGTTACGTTTGGTTATGTTACGCTCTTTGAGGTTAGGAGGGGTTAGCTTTGACTTTCGTGTTATAAACTGTTGTTAGGTGGAGTTCTGTGCTCTACTGTGCTCTACCCTTCTCTGCTCGAACCTCGGGGGGCCAGCAGTAGTGGCCCCAGAAGGTTATTTTGTGTTACGTTGCGTTTGGCTATGCTTCAATTTGCTAGGTTAAGAGAGGATGTGTTTAACTTTTGTGCCATACACTGCTATTCGGTGGATTTCTGCACCCTACTGTGCTCTCACGTGTTACGCTCATCTCTGGGGTGGTCACCAATAGTGGATGCTGCACGTTAGGCTGAGATATGTTGCGTGTAGTTATGCTACGTTTGGATAAGTTAGGACAGGATAGCATTGACTTTTGTGTTTTACACTGCCATTCGGCCGACACCAGCTCTCCGCATTGCTCTACATGTTTCTCCTTGTCTCTGGGGTGACCAGCAATCGTGGTCGCGGCACGTTAGGTTGAGTTAGGTTGCGATTGTCAATGTTACAATTGGCTAGGTTAGGAGAAGACAGCTACGACTTTAGTGCTATAGTCTGCTGTCAGGCGGATTCCTGCGCCACAGACTTCTCTAATGCCTTCAGCTTGGCTCCGGGAGATCCAGCAATGGTGGCCTCTGCACGCCAAATATTGTGAGATTACGTTCGGCTAGGTTGGGTCAGGCTAAGATTTGTCAGAATAGCTTTAACTCTCTGTACACTGCTATTCCGTGGATTTCCGCGCTCTACTGTGCTCTAGTACAACCTGCTTGTCTCTGTGGAGGCCAGCACTGGCGGTCGCGGCGCGTTAGTTTGAGTTAGGCTATGTTTGGTCACGTTTCGAGTGGTTAGGTTAGGAGGGGATAGCTTTGTCTTTAGTGCTGCAGTCTACCATTCGGTGGATTTCTGCATCCTACAGGGCTCTAATATTTTCAGCCTGGCTA
>NW_016908724.1:39339-66342 GCF_001483705.2 Eufriesea mexicana | reverse complement strand
TGGTCACGATAGCTTTAGCTTTTTCGCTGTACATCGCTATTGGGTGGACTTCCGCGCTATATCGTGCTCTAGTACGCCCTGCTTAGCTCGCAGGGTGCGGGGGCAGCAATAGCCCCCCCGACACGTTAGGTTCAGTTAGGCTATTTGCGGCTATGCCCCGTTGGCCTGTGTTAGGCTTAGGTAGTGTAGACTTTGCTGATATAGACATCGATTCTATGGATTTCTACGTTACACTCTCCACTAATGTCTTCGGCTTGGCTCTAGGGAGGCTTGCAATAGTGGACGCGGCTTGTTAGTTTGAGTTACATTACGTTCGGTTATGGTACGATTGGTTACGTTAGGAGAGGATAGCTTTGACTTTAGTGCTATGGCCTGATATTAGGTGGACTTCTGTGCCCTAGAGTACTCTAACATTTTCAGCTTGGCTCAAGGAAGGCCAGCAATAGTAGCCTCGGATCGTTGTTTTGAGTCAGGTTACGTTCGGTTTTGTCAGGTTGGGCAAAGTTTGGTAAGTGTAGCTTTAACTGTTGTGCGGTACACAGCTGTTCGATGTATTTCAGCGCTCTACTGTGCTCTAGAATGCACTGCTTCTCTCTGTGGATGGCAGAAATAGTGGTCCCAGCACTTTATTTAGAGGTAGCTCATTTTTGGATATTTTCTGTTGGTTTGGGTTTGATTTGGGTACCTTTGACTTTTCTGGTATACATTGCGATGCAATGGATTTCTGCGCTCTACTATCCACTAATATGTTCTGCTTGACTCTGCGGTGGCCAGCAGTAGTCGTCGCGGCACGTTATGTTGTGTCAGATGACATTCGAATATGTTAAGGTTGGCTTCGTTAGGAAAGGGTACAGTTGTCTTTCGTCCTGTACGTAGCGATTCGGCAGATCTGTGAGCCATACGTTGCTCTACTACATTCTGCTGGACCCTGGGGAGGCCAGCAAGAGTGGTCTCGGCACCTTGTTTTGGGTCAGGTTATGCTCGGTTTGGTTGGATTAGTATACTTACTACATTCTGCTGGACCCTGGGGAGGCCAGCAAGAGTGGTCTCGGCACCTTGTTTTGGGTCATGTTATGCTCGGTTTGGTTGGATTAGTATAAGTTTGGTCAGGATAGCTTCAACTTTTGTGCTGTACAATGCTCGTCGGTAAATTTCTGCTCTCTACTGTGCTCCAGTATGCCCTGCTTGGCTCTGGAGAGGCCAGGAGTGGTCGTATCGGCACGTTAGGTTCAGCTATGTTGCGTTCGGTTGTATTACGTTTGATGGGTTAGGATAGGGTAGCTTTGACTTTTGTGCTATACACTGCTATTCGGTGGATTTCGGCGCTCCTCATTGCTCTTATATACTCTGCTCGACTCCCGTAATGGGAGCAGTAGTGGCCGTGGCACGTTTGGTTTAGTTAGATTACGTTCCGTTAGATTAGGTTAGGTAACTTTTGATTAGGGTAGCATTGACTATCGCGCTATGCGCAGTAATTCGGTGGAATTCTACCCTCCGCTTTGCTCTACTCCAATCTGCCAGAGTCCGGGGAGGCCAGCAATAGTGGTCGCGGTAAGTTACATTTTGTTTTGCTACGTTAAAGTAGGTTAGGATCGTTTCGGTTAGTTTTGGATATCTGTGCCTTTGCTGCTGCACACACAGATTCTATGGACTTTTGTACCCTACTCTCCTCTAATACGTCCTGCTTGGCGATGGGGATGCCAGCAATAGTGGTTTGGGCACGTTAGATTTTGTTAGGTTACGTTTGACTATGTTACGTTTGGTAAAGGCAGGATAGTGTAACTTTGATTTTTGTATACACTATTATTGGTTGGAAGTTATTTCCATAGTATGCCATTAGGCTGATTTCTGCTCCCAACAGTGCTTTGGTATTTTCATCTTGGCTCTGGAAAGGATAGCAATAGCGGCATCCGTATGTTATGTTGAGTCATGTTACGCTCGGATAGGTTGGGTTAGGCGTTACGCTTGGTCAGGTTAGGATAGGATTGCTTTGACTTTTGTTATTCGCTGCTGTACTTTTGAATTCTGCGCTCTACTGTGCTATGGTTTGATCTAGTTGGCTCTGGGGAGGCCAGTAATAGTGGTCTCGGCTCGGCAATTTGAGATATATTACGTATGCCTATGTTACGTTTGGATAGGTTAGGAATGGGTAGCTCAGACTTCTGTGCTGTACACTGCTCTTCGGAAGATTTCTGCGCGCTACACCGATCTACTATGCTCTGCTGTACACTCGGGGGGCCAGCAAGAGTCGTCCCGGCACTTTACATTGAGTTAGGATACGCTCGGGTAGGTTGTGTTACGTTGCGTTAGGTCCGGATAGCTTTGACATTCGTGTTATAAATTGATATTCGGTAGATTTCGGTGCTCCACTGGCTCTACCATACTCTGCTCGCATCTGGGGAGCCCAGCAATTGCTGTCGCGCTACGTTATCTCGGGATATGTTACGTTCGGATATATTACGATTTGTTAGGCTAGCAAACGATGGCCCTAACTTTTGCGCTATACACTGCTGTTCGGTGTACTTCTGCGCTCTACTGTGCTATAATATGTTCTGCTTTTCCCTGGGTAGCTCAGTAATAGTGGTCTAGGCACGTTATGATCGGTTAGGTTACGGTTGGTTATATTAAGTTTGGTTAGTTTAGGAAAGGATAGCTTTGTCTTATTTGCTATACACTGCTATTCGGTGGATCGCTGCGTTCCAATGTAATCGAGTATTCCCTGCTTTGCTCTGGGGAGGCCAGAAATTGTGTCCACGGAGCGTTAGGTTGGGTTAGGTTAAATTTGCTTATGCTACGTTTGGCTTGATTAGGACAGGATATCTTTGTCCTTTATGCTATACACTGCTTTTCGGTGGATTTCGGCGCTCTAGGTTGCCCTTATATGTTCTGTTCGTCTCTTGGGAGGCCAGCAAATATAGTCTAGGCACCTTACTTTGAAATATGCTCCGTTCGGTTATGTGAGGTTATGACAGGTTAGGTTAGGATACCTTCCGCTTTTGTGACATACACTTCAATGCGGTGTATCACTGGGCTCTACTGCGCTCTAGTATATTCTGCTTGGCTCTGGGGAGGCAAGCAATAGTGGTTTCGGCACGTTACATTTATTTAGGTTACGTTCGGCTTTACTCCAATTGGCTAAGTTAGGATAGGGTACATTCAACTCTTGTGCTTTGCACTGTCATTCGTCGTATTCCTTCGCTCTACTGTGCACTAATATACTTTGCTCGGCGCTGGGACGGCCGGGAATAGCGGCCGCCGCACTTTAAGTTCAGTCTGTCTACATTTGGTTAGTTTGGGTTAGGTTAGGTTGGTTCAGGATAACTCCAACTTTTGTGCTATGCACTGCAGTTTGGTTGCTTCCTGCGCTCTAGTGTGCTCCAGTATATTCTGCTTGTCTCTTTGGATGCCAGCAATAGTGGTCCAGGCACGTTGTGATAGTTCAGGTACGTTTGGTTGTATTAAGTTTGGACAGGTTAGGATACGATAAAGTTCACTTTAGTGCTATACACTGCGGTCCGGTGGATTTCTGCGCTTTACATTGCATTACTATACTCTGCTCGACTATGGCGAGGCAAGTAATAGAGATCTCGGCACTCTAGGTAGAGTTAGGCTACGTTTGGTAAGGATACGTTAGTATTCGTTATGTTTGGATAACCTTGGCTTACGAGTTGTACACTGTTGTTCGGTGGACTTATGCGTTCCACTGTCGTTTACTATAATCCGCTTGGCGCTGTCCAGGCAGGCAATGATGGTATCGGCACGTTAGGTTGAGTTAAGCTACGTTCGGTTGTGTTACGTATGGCAATGTTGGGATGCCTCAGCTCCGACTACTGTGCTGTGCACTGCGACTCTATTCATTTCTGCGCTCTGCTATCCTCTATAATGTTCTTCTCGGCTGTGGGGAGGGCACAAATTGTGGTGTCGGCACGTTAGGATGAGTCAGGTCACGTTTGGTTACATTGTGTTTGGTGAGTTTGTGAAGGATGGCTTTCACTTTTGTGCTATACGATGCCACTCGGTGGGTTTCTGCGCTCTACTCAGATCTAATATGCTCTGCTTTGCTTTGGGAAGGCTAGAAATGGCGGTCGTGGCATGATATTTGTGCAGTGTAGATCGCTGAAGTCCCATGAGCAGCAGTGTGCAGCATAAAAGTCATTGCTATCCTACCCTATCCTAACCTAACCAAGCCAGACATTACCAAACGTAATATAACAAAACCCTACGTGACGATACCAATATTGCTGCCATCCCAGAAGCAAGCAGAACATTCTAGAGCATAGTAGACGGCGGGGATCCACAGAATTGCAGTGCATAGCACAAAAGTAGAAGCTAACCCGGCCAAACCAAACCTAACGTTACCTAACCGAGAGCAACCTGGCAAAACCTGACGTGCCGCGACCACAGTTCCTGGCATCCCAAGAGCCAAGCTGGGCGTGCAAGAGGAGTGTTGATAGCAGAGGTCCATCGAGTGGCACCGATTAGATGAAAAGTGAAGGCTATCCCATCCTAACCCAGACAAGTGTAACCAAACCAAGCATAACATATCTCAACCTAACGTCCCGATACCACTATAGCTAACCTCCCCAGAACTATGCAGAATATACTAGAACACAGTATAGCGCAGTAATCCACTGCACTGCAGTGTACAGCACAAATGTCAAAGACATTCTAACCCAACCATTCCAAACCTAACCTAACCGAACGTAAAATAACTGAGCATAACGTGCCGCGACCACTACAGCTGGCCTCCTGGGAGACGAGGAGGGTATACTAGATCAAAGTAGAGCGCAGAAATCCACCGAATTGCAGTGCGTAGCGCAAAAGGCAGAGCCATGCTGACCAAACCTAGCCTAATATGGCCTAGCCAAACATAACAACACCCAAACGAACGTGCCACGACCGCTATTGCGGGCCTCGCCAGAGACAAGCACATGCTTGTAGAGCAATGCAGATGGCTGATATTGACCGAACAGCAGTGTATAGATCAAAAGTCAAAGCTATCCTAACCAAGCTTCACCTAACCTAACCTAACCGAACGTAACATAACACAAACGAACGTGCCACGAACACTATTGCTGGTCTCCCTAGAGGCAAGCAGAACGTATTAGTGCTCAGTAGAGCTCACAAGTCCAACGAACAGTAGCGCATAGCGCAAAAGATAAAGCTATCCTCCCCTAACCTTACCAAACGTAACATATCCAAACGTAATGTAACACACCAGGGGTGCTGCGATCGCTATTTCCGGCGTCACGAGAGCCAAGCAGAGTATAGCAGAGAAATGCTGGATGCTGAAATCGAACGAATAGCAGTGTGCAGTGAAAAAACAAAGGTATCCCAACAAAACCTTGCCCGACCTAGCCTAACCGAACGTAACATCACCCAGCCAAACGTGCCACGACCACTATCGCTGGCCTCCCCAGGCACAAGCGGAAAAAATTAAAGACCAATACAGCGCAGAAATCCAACGAATAGGAGTGCATAGCACAAAAGTTAAAGCTTTCCTAGCCTAACGCAACGTATCCCAAACAAACCGCACGTGTTGTAACGCAATCTAACGTGCCGCGACCGCAATTGCTGTCATCACGGGAGCTGAGAAGAGTATAGTAGAGCAATGTGGAGCCCGGAAACCCACCGAAGTGCAGTGTAGGGCACAAATGTCACAGCCATCATACCCAAACTTAACCTAACCTTACCTTATCAAACGTAACCCAACACAACCGAAAGTTCCGCAACCACTATTACTGCCCCCCCCCCCAGGGACAAGCGGCTGCTAGTAGAGTAACGCAGAGCGCAGATATCGACCGAAGAGCAGTGTCACCACATAAGTCACAGCAACCCTATCCTATCCAGGCCAAGCGTAACGAAACCAAACGTAACATAACGCGGCCTAATTTTCCGAGGTCACTACTGCAGTCCTCACCAGAGTGAGGTAGAACATATTAGAGGGCAATAGAGAGCAGATATTCATAGACCCTCAGTGCATAGCACAATAGTCCAAGGTACCATATCCTAATATTACCATAGGTAACATAACAGGACGTAGCTTAGCTCAACCTACCTTGCCGAGAAAACTATTGCTTGGCGCCCCACAGGCAAGCAGAGTTTACTGCAGCACAGTATAGCGCAGTAGACCACCGCATTTCCTTGTGTAGCACAAGAGTGGAAGATATCCTCTCCTAACCTGTCCTAACCTGTCCTAACCTAACCTAACGGAACGTAGACTAACTAAACATGAGGTGCAAAGACTGCTATTGCTGAACTCCCCAGAGCCAAGCAGAAGATATTAGAGCAATGTAGGGACCAGAACTCCACCCACGAGCAGACTGTACAACGAAAGCCAGTGCTATCTTCTCCTAACCTGACAAACCGTAACGGAACCGAACGTAATATAACACAACCTAACGTGCCGCGACCACTACTGCTGGCCACTGCAGAGCCAAGCAGAACAAATAAGTGGAGAGTAGTGTGCTGGAATCCGTCGAATCGCAGTGTACATCAGAAAAGTCAAAGCTACACAAACCAAACCCAAACCAACACAACACAACCGAACACTGCCTAACTAAACCTGGCGTGCCGTGACCTTTATTGCAGCCCTCCCCAGAGCCACGCAGGACATACTAGAGCACAGCAGTGCGCAGAAATCCACCGAATATCAGTGTCCAGCACAAAAGCTTAATCTACACCGGCCAAACGAAGCCTGACCCAACCTAATCGAACGGCACCTAACCCAGCATAATGAACCGAGATCGCTATTGCTGGCATTCCCAGAACCAGGCCGAAGATATTAGGGCACGGTAGGGAGCAGAAATCCACCTAATAGCAGACTATAGCACTAAAGCCAATGCTATCCTCTCCTATCCAAACCAATCGTAACATAACCAAACGTAACATAACTCAGCCTAACGTGCCGCGACCTGTATTTCTGGCCTTCCCAGAGCCAAGCAGAACCCACTAGTGGAAAGTAGACTGCAGAAACTCGCAGAATTGGAGTGTATATCAGAACAGTCAGAGCTACACAAGCCTAACCCAAAGCAACAGAGCAAAGCCAAACATGGCCTAACCCAAGCTTACGTGCCGAAACCGCTACTGTTGCCCTCCCCCGCCCCCCCCCCAGCAAGGCAGGACATACTAGGGCACAGCAGGGCGCAGAAGTTCTCCAAACAGCATTGCGCATCGCAATAGGTAAAGCTACACTAACCAAACACAGCATGACCCAGCCTAACCGGGCGTAACCTGAGCCAACGTAACGCGACGGGACCACTATTGCTGGCATTCCCAGAGCCAGGCTGAATATATTAGAGCTCTGTAGGGCGCAGAAATCCACCTAATAGTGGACTAGAGCAATAAAGTCAAACCTACCCTCTCCAAACCTAATGAATTGTAACAAAACGAAACGCATCGTATCTCAAGCTAATGTGCCGCGATCACTATTGCTGGCGCCTCCACGGCCAAGCGGAACGCATTAGTGGAGAGCGGAACGCTGAAATTCATAGCATCGCAGGGTATATCAGGAAAGTCATAGCTAAGTAAGCCTAACCCAAACCCACATAACATAGCCAATCATAGCCAAACTCAAACAAACGTACCGATAGCGCTATTGTTGCCCTCCACAGTGCCAAGCAGGAAATACTAGATCGCAGTACAGCGCAGAAATCTACCGAATAGCAGTGTGCAGCGCAAAATTTTAATCTTTACTAACCAAACTTAACCTAGCTCAGCCTAACCGAACGCAACCCGACAAAACATAACGTGCCGAGACCACTATTTATGACCTTCCCAGGGCCGAGCTGAAAATATTAGAGCACTGTAGGGCACAGAAATTCACCCAATAGCTGATTATAGCGCTAAACTCAAAGCTACCCTCTCCAAACCAACCCAATCGTAACATATCCAATCGTAATTATACTGAACCAAACGTGCGCGACCACAGTTTCTGGCCTCCCCAGAGTCAAGCAGAACACATTAGTGGAGAGTAGAACGACGATATACGTAGAATCGCAGAGCATATCAGAATAGCCAAAGCCAACCAAACTTAACCCTAACAAACCGAACGTAGTCAAACATAGCATAACTCAACCTAACGTGCCGAGACCGCTATTTCTGCTATCCCCAGAGCCAAGCAGGACATACTAGGGCACAGTATAGCGCAGGAATCCACCGAAGAGCAATGTAGAGCGCAAAGTTTAAAGCTATCCTTACCCAACATAGCCCAACCCAACCTAACTGAACGTAGCCTAACTCAACATAACGTGCCGAGACTACTATCTCTGGCATTCCCAGAGACTAGCAGAGCATATTAGATGACAGTAGAACGCAGAAGTCCAACGAATAATAGTGTATAGCACAAAAATCAAAGTTACACTATCCTGTCTTTTCCAAACGTAACATGGGCAAACGTAACCTAACAAAACATGACGTGCCTAAACCACTATTGCTGGCATCCCCATGGCCAGGCAAAACGTATTAGTGGAGACTGAAGCGCAGAAATCAATATAATGGCAGTGAATAGCCATCCAAACCTAACCGATGCTAACGTAACATAACCGAACGTAACATAACTCAACCTAACACGCCGCATCCACTATTCCTGTCTTCCCCAGAGCAAAGCGGAGAATATTAGATCGCAGTAGAGCGCAGAAGTCCATAACATAGCAGCGTGTAGCATAAAAGTCGAAGATATCCTGACCTAAGCAAACCTAACCAAACCTAACCAAACGTTGAATAACTAGGCCTAACGTGCCGCGAACACTATTGCTGTCTTCCAGCATGATAGAGCGCAGTTGAGCACATTAGTCCATATAATATCAGTGCTGAGTACATATGTGACATCTATCCCAACCTAACCCAACGCAACCTTACATAAGCGAACGTAATCTAACTAAACCTAACATGCCGAAACCAGAATTCCTGGCCTCCACCGAGCGGAGCAAAACATAAGAGCAGAGTGTAGAGTGCAGATATCCATGGAATCACAGTGTAAAGTAGAATAGTCGTAGCTATCCTAACCTAACATGACCCAACGTAACGTAACCGAACGTAGAATAACTAAACGTAACGAGCCATGACATCAACAGCTGGCTTCCCCAGGGCCGAGCAGAGCGCATTAGAGCAGAGTAGAGTACAAAAAACCTCCGAATAGCCTTATATAACACAAAAGTCATAGCCATCCTTACCAAACTTAACCAAACCTAACCCAACCAAACGTAACCAAACTCTACCTGTCGCGCCACGACAGCTATTGTTGGTCTCTCAAGAGACGAGCAGAGTATAGTAGAGCAGTGTAGAGCGCGGAAATCAAACGTATTGCAGTGTACAGCACGAAAGTCACAGGCATCCAAACCAAGCATAACAACCTAACCTAACCTAATGTAGCATATTCCAAGCAAACGTGACACGACCGCTACTGCTGACCTCCACAGAAACAAGCAGATGCTAGTACAGCAATGCATATGGCTGATATCGACCGAATAGCAGTGTATACAGCAAAAGTCAGAGCTATCCTAACCAAACCTACCCTAACATTGCAAAACCAAACGTAACATATCTCAACGAAGCATGCCACGAACGTTATCTCTGGCCCCTCCAGAGACAAGCAGAAGATATTAGGGCACGGTAGAGCTTAGAAATCCAACGAATGGTAGTGCACGGCACATAAATTAGAGTTACCCTTTCATGAATTAACCAATAGTAACATAACCGAACGTAACATAACTAAAATTGACGTGCCGAAACCACTGTTGCTGTCCTCGCCAAATCCATGCATAGCATATTAGGGCGCAGTACAGCTCAGAAGTCAACCTCCGAGTAGTGCAGAGACAAAAGTCGGTGCTATCCCATTCTGACCTAGCCATACCTTTCCAAACCATACGTAACATTGCATAACCTAACTTGCCGCGACCGCTATTCCTGGTGTCCCCAGAGACTAGCAGAGTTTTACAGCGAACAATAGGGTGCAGGAGACCATAAAATTGCAGTGCGCAGCACAAAAGACGTAGCTATCCCTGCTTAACCCAGCATAACCTAACACAAGTGTACGTAATCCAACATAACCCATCGTGCCGAGACAAATATTGCCGGCATCGCCAGAGCCAAGGAGAGAAAATTAGAGCACAGTAGAGCGCAGAAATACACCGAATAGCGGAGTACATGTGAATAGCTGAAGGTACCCTATCGTAATCTAACCAATCATCACAGTACCAAACGTAACCAAACTGAACCTAGCGTGCCGCCACCACCATTACTGGTATGCCCAGAGCCAAGCAGGACATATTAGAGGAGAGTAGGCGGCAAAAGTTCATAGAATCTGTGTGTACGGCAGGAAAGTCACAGGTATCCAAACCTAACCCAAACGATCCTAACCTATCTTAACGTAGCAAAACAGAATGTAACGTACCGCGACCACTGTTGCTGGCCTCCCCGCACTCTAGCAGATTAAAGTAGAGCACAGCGGAGGGCTGGAATCAATGCAACCCTGATCAAACGTTACCTAACCTAACCTAACGGAACGTAAGCTAACTAAACCAAACGTGCCCCGGGCACTACTGCTCTCATTACGTGATTCGAGCAGAGTATAGTAGCGCAATGAAGAGCGCCGAAATCCACCGAATAGCAGTGTATAGCACAAAAGTCAAAGCTACCCTACCCTAACCCATCACACGTAATACAGCCGAACGCAACATAGTCGAACCTAACGTGCCGAGACGACTACTCCTGGCCTCTCCATAGCCAAGCGGGGCATACTGGAGCACAGTGAAGAGCAGAAATTCCCCGAAGAGCATTGTACAGCAGAAATGTTGAAGCTATCCTGACCAAACTTGTACTAAGCCAGCAAAACCGAGCATAACCTGAATCAAAACAACGTGTCGAGACCACTATTGCTGGCCTTCCCAGGGCCGAACTGAAAATATTAAAGCACGGTAGGAAGCCGGAGTTCACCTAACAACGGACTATGACACTGAAGTCAAAGCTATCCTCACCTAACTTAACTAACCGCAATGTAATCAAACATGACCCAACCCAGCCTAACGTGCCGGGAACGCTATTGCTTTCCTCCTCAGAGTCAAGCCGAACATATTAGTGGAGAGTAGAACGCAGAATCCACAGAATGGCAGTGTATAACAGAAGAGACGGGGCTACCCAAGCCTAACCTAAACCAACGGAGCATAACCAAACATAGTCTGACACAACCTAACGTGCAGAGACAGTTATTGCTGCCCTCCCCAGAGCCAGGCAGGACATACTAGAACACAGTTCAGTGCAGAAATCTGCCGAAAAAACAGTGGACAGCACAAAAGTTGAAGCCTCCCTTACCATGCTTAGCATAACCCAAACTATCCAAATGTAACCTGACTCAACATAACGTGCCGAGGCCACTAATTCTGGCCTTCCCTTAGCCAACCTGAAAGCATTAGAAAGCTGAAGGTAGCAGAAATCCACCTAATAGCAGGCCATGGCAATTGAGTCGAAGCTATCATCTCCTAACGTAACCAATCGTGACAATACCAAACGCAACATAACTCAAACAGTCGTGCAGCGACCACTATTGCTGTCATCGCCAGAGCCATGCGGGACATACTGGAGCAGAGTAGAGCGCACAAAATACATCGAATAGGTGTGTACAGCAAAAAGTTGAAGCTACCCTAGCCAAAGATAGCCTAACCCAACATATCCGAACGAATCCCGACACAACAGAACGTGCCGAGATCACTATTGCTGCCCTCCACAGAGCCAATCAGGACATACAAGTGCACAGTAGGTCGCAGAAGTCCACCGAACAGCAGTGTGAGGCACAAAAATCAAGAGTATCCTACCCTACCTCAACCGAACCTAATCTGACCGAACGTAATCTAACACAAACTTTCGTGCCTCAGCCACAAATGCAGGCCTGCCCTGAATCGAGCTGAGTATAGTAGAGCAATGTAGGCGCAGATGTCCACTGAATAGCAGTGTACAGCACAAGCGTCAAAGCAATCCAATCCTAACCAATCCTTATATAGTCACAGGTATCGTATCTTAACTTAACGTGCCGAGAACATATTGCTGGAACCCCAGGGCCAAGTGAAATATACTGGAGCGCAGTATAGTGTATATAACCACAAAATAGCAGCGTAAAGCACAAAAGCCAAATGTATCCTAACGCAACGTGACCTAATCTAAACTAGACATACGTGAACTAACTAAACTTAACGGGAAGAGACCATTCTTTCCGGTCTCTCCAGCGAAAAGCAGAACATACTGGAGCACAGTACAGGGCAGATATCCAGCGAGTAGCAGTGTATAGCACAAAAGTCAAAGCCATCATAACCAAACCTAATCCAACCTGTCTTAATCAAACTTAACCTAACTCTACCCATCGTGTCACGACCACAATTGCTGACCACCCTAGAGTTGAGCAGAGCATAATAGAGCACAGTATAGCGCGGAAGCGTATCGAATAGCAGTGTAAAGCACAAAAATGATAGCCATCTCAACCAAACTTAGCCTAAACAAACATGACCGAACGTAACATGACTCAACAATACGTGCCAAGACTCAATCCGCTGGCCTTTCCAGAGCCATACTGAGAATATTACAGCAATGTAGGGCGCAGATATTCACCTAGTAGCAGGCTATAGCACTAAAGTCAAAGCTATTCTCTCCTAACCTAACGACCGTAATACCACCAAGCATAAGCTAACTCAACCTAACGTGCAGCGACCACTATTTCTGGCCGCACAGGAGCCGAGCAGTGCATATTAGTGGAGAACAAAACGCATAAATCCATAGAATCGCAGCGTAAATCAGAAAAGTCAAAGGTATCCGAACCGAACCCAACCCAACAGAACAAAACCAAACATAGCGTAACTCAACCTCACGTGCAGAGACCGATATTGCAGTCATCCCCGGTGCACAGCAGGTAATTCTAGAGCACAGTAGGAAGCAGAAATCCACCATACAGCAGTATACAGCACAAAAGTTAAAGCCATTCAAACAAAGCTTAACCCAATCCATCATAAACGAACGTAAAGAGACCGAACGTAATGTGCCGAGAGCACTATTGCTGTCATTTCCAGAGCCAAGCTGAAAAAGTTAGGGCACTGCTTGGCCCAGAAAGCCACCCAATACAAGACTATAGCACTAAAGGCAATGCTATCACCTCCTGACCTAACGATCCGTGACATAAACAAAAGTAACCTAACTCAACCTAACGTGCCGCAAGCACTATTGCTGGCCACCACACAGCCAAGCAGAACGCGCTAGTGCAGTGCAGAACGCAGAAATCCATAGAATCGCGGTATATATCGGGAAAGCGATAGGCACCCATACCCAGCACAAGCCAACGGTACATAGCGGAACATTGACTAACTCTACCTAACGTACCGAGACTGCTGTTGCAGCCATCCGGAGGGCAAAGCAGGACATACTGGAACACAGTAGAGGGCAGAAATCCACCGGATATCACAGTAAAGCAAAAATGTTAAAGCTACCCTAACCAAACTTGGCCTAACCGAGCCTTACCAAACGCATTCTGACAAGACGTAGCGGGCAAATACCACTATTGCTGGCGTTCCAAGTGCCAAGCTGAATATATTAGAGCACTGTAGGGCGCAGAATTCCACGTAATGGCAGACTACAGCACTAAAGCCAAACCTAGCCTCTCCTACCGTAACCAATCGTAACATGACCAAACGCAAGCTAACTCAGTCTAGCGTGCCGTGGTCACAATTGCTGGCCTCCCCAGAGTGAAGCAGTACACATTAGTGGAGAGTAGAACGTAGAGGTCCGTAGAATCTCAGTATACACCAGAAAAGTCAAAGCTACCCGAACCTAACCCAAACCAACAGAACATAGTTAACGTAGCATAACACAACCTGACTTGCCGAGAAGGCTATTACTCCCCTTCCCAGAGCCAAGCAGAACATGCTGGAGCTCAGCAGAGCGCAGCAATCGCCTGAAAAGCAGTGTACGGCGCAAAAGATGAAGATAACCTGTCCAAACTTAGCCTAACCCAAAGCAACCGAACGTAACATGACTCAACATAACGTGCCGAGGCTACTATTACTGACCTGCCCATAGCCAAGCTGAAAACATTAGGGAAATGTATTGCGCAGGAATCCACCTGTTATCCGACTATAGCACTAAAGTCAGAGCTATCCTCTCGAAACCTAACCAATCGTACCACAGCCAAATGATACCAAATTCAACCTAACATGCCGCGACCACTATTGCTGGCGTGCCCAGAGCGAAGAAGAACACATTAGTGCGGAGTTGAACCGGAAACCCATAGGATCGCAGTGTATACTAGAAAAGTCAAAGCGTCCCAAACCTAACCCACACCAACGGAACATACCCAAACATAGCCTAACTCAACCTAACATGTCGAGACCGATTTCGCTACCCTCCCCAGCGCCAAACAGGACATACTAGAGCAGAGTAGAGCGCAGAAACCCACCGAATGGGGGTGTACAGCTCAAAAGTAAAAGCACAACTATTCTAGAGCAGAGTAGAGCGCAGAAACCCACCGAATAGGGGTGTACAGCTCAAAAGTAAAAGCACAACTAACCAAACTTGGCCTGAGCCAACCTGGCCGTGCGTAACCTGACACAACAGAACGTCCCGAGGCCACAATTGCTGGCTTTCCCTGAGCCAAGCTGAAACGTTAGAGCACTGTAGGGCGCAGAAATCCACCTCATAGCAGACTATAGCACTAATGTCGAATAAACCACTCCTAACCTAACCAGTCGTACCATAACCAAACGTAACCTAACTCAACATAACGTGCCCCGGCAACTATTGCTAGCCTCCACATAGAAAACCAGAATACATTAGTATGGAGTAGAACGCAGAAATCCATAGAATGGCGGTGCATATCAGAAGAGTCAGCGCTACCCAATCCTAACCCAAACCATCGTAACATAACCTATCACAGCATGACTCAAACTAATGTGCCGAGACCGCTAATGCTGCCCACCCCAGAGCCAAGCAGCACGTACTAGAGTACAGCAGAGAGCAGAAGTCCACCGAATAGCAGTGTACAGCAAAAAAGTTATAGTTACTCCGACCAAACTTTTCCCAACCAAACATAACCGAACGCAACCTGACTCAACATAACGTGCCCAGACCACATTTGCTGGCCTTCGCAGTGCCAAGCTGGAAATATTAGAGAACCGTAGTGCAAACAAAACCCCCTCACAGCAGAATATAGCACTAAAGTGATAGCGATCCACTGCTAACATAGCCAATCGTATCATAAACTAACCTAACAGGACTCAACCCAACGTGCCGCGACGAAAATTGCTCGCCTCGCCAGAACCAAGCACAACACGCTAGTGGAGGGCAGAACGCAGAAATCCATAGAATCACGTTGTATATCAGAAAAGTCGAAGCCACCCGAACCCAACCCGAATCCATCAGAACATAACCAACCATGGCATAACTCAGCCTAGCGTGCCGAGTCCGCTATTGCTGCGCTCCCCAGAGACGTACAGGGCATACTAGAGCGAAGTACAGCTCAGAAATCCACCGAATAGCAGTGTTCAGCACAAATACTAAAGCTAAACCCTCCAAACTTGGCCTGACCCAAACTAGCAGACGTAACCTGTCCCAACATAAAGTGCCGAGACCACAATTGTTGCCACTCCCGTAGCCGAGCTGAAGAAATTAGAGCCTTGTAGGGCGCAGAAATTCACCTAGTAGCAGGCTATACGACTTTAGTGGAGCGTACAACGCAGAAATCCATAGAATAGCAGTGTATATCAGAAAAGTCAAATCCACCATAACCTAACCCAGAACCAACCGAAAATAACCAAACATGAAGTAACTCAAACTAGCATGCCCAAACCGCTGTTGCTGCCCTAACCAGAGCCATGCAGGCCATAATATACT
This sequence comes from Eufriesea mexicana, assembly GCF_001483705.2. Taxonomy (NCBI): domain Eukaryota; kingdom Metazoa; phylum Arthropoda; class Insecta; order Hymenoptera; family Apidae; genus Eufriesea; species Eufriesea mexicana. The sequence continues at coordinate 50,478 of NW_016908724.1, read as the reverse complement.
CTAGTAGAACGCAGAAACCAATGAAAAAGCAGTGTCCATCACGAAAGTTAAAGTTTTCCACTCCAAACCTAGCCAGACCCAACCAAATCGTACGAAACCTGACCCAACATGAAGTGCCGAGACCACAATAGCTGGCCTTGCCAGAGCCAAGCTGAAGACGTTAGAGCACTGTAGTGCTCAGAACCCCACATAATAGAAGACTATGGCACCAAAGGCATAGCTACCCTCTCCTAACCTAGGGAATCGTAACGTAACCGAACGTGTCCTAACCTACACTGACATACCGCGACCACTATTACTAGCCTCCGCAGAGCCAAGCAGAGCACACTAGAGCACAGAAGGGCGCAGAAATCCACCGAAAAGCAGTGTGCTGCACAAAAGTTAAAGCAATCCTTACCAAACTTATCCTAACCCAAACTAACCGATCGTAACATGACTCAACGTAACGTGTAGAAAACACTATTGCCGTCCTTCCAAGAGGTAAGCTGAAAACATTAGGGCCCTGTGGGGCGCAGAAATCCTCCTAATAGCAGACTATGGCGCGAAAGTCAATGCTACCCACACCTAACCTTGCAAATCCTAACATACCCGAACGTAACCTAACTTTAGCTAACGTGCCGCGACCACTATTTCTAGTCTCCCGAAAGCAAAGCGGTACACACTAATAGAGAGTGGAGTGCAGAAATCCGTAGAATAGCAGTGTACGGCACAAAAGTTAAAGCTTTCCTAGCCAACCTTACCCTAGCCCAATCTAATGGAACGTAACGTGACTCAACGAAACGGGCTGAGACCACTATTGCTGTCCTTCCCAGAGCCAAGCTGAAAATATTGGAGCACCGTAGGGTGCAGAAAGCCACCTAATAGTAGACTATAATGTTAAAGTCAAAGCTACCCTCTCCAAACCTAACCAACCGTAACATAACAGAACATAACCTGACTCAACCTAACGTGCCCCGGCCACTACTGCTGGCCACCCCAGAGCCAAACAGAACACATCAGCGGCGAGTAGGGCGCAGGAATCCACGTAAAAGCGGAATACAGCACTAAAGAGATAGCTATCCCCTCCTAACCTAACCAATCGTAGCATAATCAAACGTAACATTGCTTAACCTAACGTGCTGCGACCACTGTTGCTCGCCTTCCCAGAGCCAAGCAGAACATATTAGAGCACTGTATCCTGCAGAAATCCACCGGGTAGCAGTGTACAGCGCACGAGTCAAAGATATTCTATCCAAACCTGAAGAAACATAACATAACGAAACGTAACATAGCTCTTCATGACGTGCTGAGACCACTATTGCAGGGCTTCCCAGTGCCAAGCAGGACATATTAGAGCACAGTAGAGCGCAGGATTTCACTGAATAGCAAAGTATAGCACAAAAGTCAAAGCCATCCTCACTAAATCTAAACAAACCTAACATATTGGAACGTAACATAACCAAACCTAACGTGCCCAGACCACTGCTACTGAGCACCCCAGAGCCAAGCAGAATATACTAGACTGCATTAGAGCGCAGAAATCCGGCGCACTGACGTGAAAAGCAGATAAGTAAGAGATATCCTAATATAACAGGGCCTAACCTAAGATAATCAAACGTTACCAGCTCCAGCCTAACGTGCCTATGCAAGTATTTCTGGACTTCCTATCCCCAGGCAGGGCATATTGGGGCGGAGTATATCGCAAAGGTCCACAGAATGGCAGTTCTAGCACGAGAGTCAGGAATATCGTAATCTAACACAAACGTGCATCACCTAACTAAACGTAACATAGCACATCCTGGCGCACCGCTATCACCATTTCTGGAAATCCCAGAGCTAAGCTGGGAATATTAGATCACAATAGAACGCAGAAATTCATCGAATAGCTGCGTACAGACCAAAGGACATAGCTACACTTTCCTGACATTTCCAAACGAACCTCAAGCAAATGCAGCCTAACACAATCTAACACGCCGAGGCCGCTAATGCTGGACTCTGCAGCTCCAAGCAGAGAATATTCGAGCACAGTAGAGCACAGAAATCCACCGAATAGTAGTATATAGCACAAAAGTCAAAGCTATCCTATCCATACCTGACCAAGCGTAACATAACGAAACGCGCCCTAACATAACCGAACGTGCCGAGACCAGTATTGCTGGCCTCCCCGGAGCCAAGCAGAATATACTGGAGCACAGTAGAGCGCAAAGGTCCACCGAATAGCGGTGTGTAGCATAAAAGTCAAAGCTATCCTAACCTATCCAATCGTAACATTAACAAACCCGGCATTGCAGAACCTATCGTGTCGCGACCACTATTGCTGGCGTCCCCAGATGCAAGCAGAATATGGTAGAGCACAATAGAGCACACAAGCCCATAGGGCGGCAGAGTATAGCACGAAGGTCAAATACATCCTAACCTATCCCAAACAAACGTAAACGGACCAAACCAAACCTAAAACAGCATAACACTCCGTGGCCACTATTTCTGGAATTCCCAGAGCGAAGCAAGTAATATCTGATCAAAGTAGAGTACAGAAACCCACCGATTGGCGGTGTACAGCATAAGAGTAATAGCTATCCTGGCCTAACATAACCGAAGATAGTAGAACCGACCGTAACATAACTCAACCCATCGTGCCTATAACTCTGTTGTTGACATCCCCAGAGCAAAGCAGAGCATACAATTGCACTGCAGGGCGCAGAAATACCCCGAATAGCACTGTATAGCACAAAAGTCAATGGTATCATATACTAACCTAACCAAACGTAACCTAACCGAACGTAATATAACTCAGAATAACGTGCCGCGACAACTATTGCGGGGGTCCCCAGATTCGGGCATAGTATTGTAGAACACAGAAGAGCGTTGGATTCCACCCAATAACAGTTGACAACAAGCAAGTCGAAGCTATCCTAGTCTACCGCAACGTACCCTAACCAAACCGAACGTACTCTAACAAAACCTAACGTGCCGCGAATGCAATTGCTGGCCTCCCGAGTGTCGAGCTGTCGCTAGTAGGGCAATACAGATCGCAGATATCGTGCGAGTAGCAGTGTATAGCACAAAAGTCAAAGTTATCCTGCTCAAACCTGGCCAAACGTAACGTAACCAAACGTAAGCTAACACAACATAACGTGCCGAGGCTACCATTGCTGGCTTACCAGAGGCAAGCAGAACATATTAGAGCACAGTAGAGCGCAGAAGTACACCATATAGCAGCGTGTAGCACAAAAGTTCAAGCAACAGTCTCCTAACATAACAAACCTTAGGATAACCAAGCGCAACATACCTCAAGATTATGTGCAGCGGCCACTATTGCTGTGCTCCACGGGTACGTGCAGAGTACAGCAGAGCACAGTAGAGGGCAGATTTCCACCTAATAGCAGTTTATAACACGAAAACCAATGCTACCCCAACCTAAGGCAACGTAACCTACCACAACCGAACGTATGCTAGCAAAGCCTAACGCGCCGCGACATTATTGCTGGGCTACCCAGATTCACGCAGAGCATAGAAGAGCAATGTAGAGCGCAGATATCGACCGAATTGCAGTGTATAGCACAAAAGCCTAAGCAATCGTATCCTAACCTAACCAAACGTAACATAACCAAACGCAACCTAACACAGACAAACGTGCCGGGGCCAATACCGCTGCCCTACACATAGTTAAGCCGAATATACTAGACCACAGTAGAGCGCTGAGGGCTACCGTATATCAGTGTATCGCACAAAAGTGAAAGCCACCCTAAAAAAATTCTTTCCATTCCAAACGTAACGCAACCAAGCGTGCCACGACCACTATTTCTGGCCTCCCCAGAGGCAATCGGTAGCTAGAAGAGCAACGCAGAGGGCAGGTATCGACCAAGTGGCATTGTACAGCACAAAAGTCAGAGCTACCCTAACCAAACCAAACCACGCCTAGCCAAGCAAGACGTTCGTGACTCAACCCAACGTGCCGTGACCACTATTGCTGGCCTTCCCAGAGCCAAGCAGAACAGATTAGAGCACAGTAAAGCGCAGAAATCAACCGTATAGCAGTGTATAGCGCGAAAGTCGAAGCTATCCTATCCTAACCGGGCCGAACGCAACGAAACCAAATGTAACATAACACAGCCTAACGTGCCGCAGCCACTGTTGCTGGAATACGCAGGGCTTAGCGAGATGTAGTAGAGCATAGTAGAGCGTAGAATTCCACCGAATATCTTTGTATACCGCGAAAGTCAAGTCAACCCGAACCTAAACCAAACTAACTTAAAGCAACCGTACGTTTCCTAACTCAACCTAACAGGCCGAGAACACAATTACTGGCCTCCCCATAGTCGAGCAGATTATAGTAGGGCAACGTAGAGCGCAGAAATAAATAGAATCGCAGAGCCAAGCAGAATATGCTAGAGCACAGTAGAGCGCAGTAACCCACAGCATTGCCGTGTATAGCTCAAAAGTGGGAGAAATTCTGGCCAAACCTGTCTCATCCTAACCTAACCGAACGGACCATAACTCAAATTAGGTGGCCGCGACCAGTGTTGCTGGCCTCCCCAGAGTTAAGCAGAGCATATTAGGGAAATGTAGAGCGCAGACATCTACCGAATGGCGGTGTATAGCACAGGAGTCAGAGCTGCCCCCTCCTAACATAACCAAACGTAACATGGCCATACGCAGTCCATCTCTACCTAACGCGCCGAAACCGATATTGCTGGCCTACCAAACGATGCCCAACCCAACCTAACGTGCCGAGACCACTATTGCTGCCCTCGCCAGGGCCATGTAGAACATATTAGACCGGTGTAGGACTCAGATATCTACCGAATTGCAGTGTACAGCACAATAGTCAATGCTAACGCCTCCTAACCCAGCCAGACGAAATGCGTCCAAACGCAGCCTGACACACATTGACGTGCCGCGACGACAATTGCTCCCCTCGCCAGAGGCAAGCAGAAGATATTAGCGGAAAGTAGAGCTCAGAAATCCATTGAATCGAAGTGCATATCAGAAAAACCTGAGCTTCCCTAGCCTACCCCGAACTAACGGAGCGTAACCAAACTTATCGTAGATCAACATGACGTGCCGCGGCCACTATTCTGGGACTCCCAATGACCAAGCAGGATGTGGTAGAATATAGTAGAGTGCAGAGATCCACCGAACAGCATTGTCTAACACAAAAGTCAATGCCATCCTAACCAAACGTAACCTAACCTGACCTAACCAACTGTAACCTAACTCAACCAATAGTGCCACGGCCTCTATTGCTGGTCTCCCCAGAGTTCAGCAAAGTATACTAAAGCAACGAAGAGCGCAGGAAACCATCGAATAGCAGTTTATTGCGCCACTGTGAGAGTTATCCTATCATAACCTGACCAAGCGTAACATAACCAAACGAGCATAACCTATACTAACGTGCCTACAACCCTATATCTTATCTCACGAGTGCAAATCAGGGCATGCTAGAGCACTGCCGAGCGCAGGTTTCCGCCGAATAGCAGTTTATAGCACAAGAGTTAATGCCATCCTTTCCTAACCTAACAAATCGTGACGTAGCCAAACGTAACACAACACAATGTAACGTACCACCACCACAAATGCTCGCCTCCCACATTCGTGCATAGTATTGTAGAGCACAATAGGGCGCCAAATTACACGGGATGACAGTGTACAACAGGAAAGTCATAGCTATCCAAACCTAACCCAAACGTACGTAACCTAACCAATCGTAGCATAACACAACCGAACGTGCCGAGACCGCTATTGCTGGCACCTCCAGAGACCAGCAGAGCATAATCGTGGTCAGCAAACTTTTCTGCATAATGTAGGAGGAAAGATTCTATTGACGTGCTGTAGCCATTGCATTGTAATAGAGTCTGACAGGAAAGTTCAGTTTTATTGACATTTTCGACTACCATTCGACTGGATTTCGAATAAGATATTCGTCCGTGCTCTGGTATATTCTGCTTTGCTCTGGTGATGTCAGCAATAGTGGCCTAGGCACGTTAGGTTGAGTTACGTTACGGTAGGTAGGGATTATTATGTTTGCTCATGTTAGGCACAGATAGCAACGACTTTTGTGCTGTACACTGCTGTTCGGCGCATTTCTGCGCTCTACTGCGACCTAACATGTTCTGCTTTGCTATCGGATCTCTGTAATAGCGCCCTAGCCACGTTGGATTGTGTTTGGTTAAGTTTGGCCGTGTTACGCTTGGTTTGGTTAGGATAGGATATCTTTGACTTATGTTCTATACACTGCTATTTGGTCGAAATCTGCGCTCTACTGCGCCCTAGTATACTCTGCTTGATTATGGGCAGGACAGGAGTAGTGGCTTCGGCATAATAATTTCAGTTGGGTTACGTTCGTTTATGTTATGAATGGTTAAGTTACGAAAGGATAGCTTTAACTTATGTGCCATGCACTGCTATTCGTTGGATTTCTAAGATCTACTGTGTTCTACTATGTTCTGCTTGCCTCTGTGGAGGCCAGCAATATTGTCCGTAGTACGCTTGGTTGAGGTATGTTACGATTGGCTTGGCCAGGTTAGGATATGTTTGGTTAGGATAGCTTTGACTTTTGTGTTATACACTGATATGCGGTCGATATCAGCATCCTACATTGCTCTGCTATACGCTGCTTGGCTCTCGTGAGGCCAGCGAAAGTGGTCGTTGCCCCCAGATAGTGTTACGTTACGTCTGGATATGTCACGCTTGGTGAGGTTAGGGGAGGATATATTCGATTTCAGCGTTATACATTGCCATTCGGTGGATATGTTCGCTCGACTGTGCTCTGCTTGGTTCTGGCAACGCCGACAATAGTCTTCTCGGCACGATAGGTTTAGTTAGGCTACGTTTGGTTAGGTTATGTTGGTTTGGGTTAGGTTTGGTTAGCTTCGTCTTTCGTGGTATACACTGTCGTTCGGTGGAATTCTGCTCCCTTCTGTGCACTACTATACTGTGCCCGAATCTGTGTAGGCCAACAATAGTGGTCGCGGGACGTTATTTTGTGTTATGTTACGTTTTTCTACGTCGCGATTTGTTAGATTAGGAGAGTATGACTTTGACTTATGTGCTGTACACTGCCATCCGGTGTATTACTGCGCTCCCCATAGATCAACTATACCATGCTCGATTGCAGGGAAGCCAGAAATAACCGTCGTGGCACGATATGGTGCGTTCGGTTACGCTCGGTTCGGTAAGGTTATGTTGCGTTTGGCTAGAATGGCTTTGACTTTGGTGTTATACACTGCTATTCGGTGGATTTCTTCGCCTTAATGTGCACTAATATGCACCACTTTGCGCTAAGGATGCCAACAGTTGTGGTCTCTGCACGTTAGGCTGAGTTACGCTTCGTTCAGATATGTTATGTTGTGTCCGGTTAGGTTAGGATATGTCTAACATTTGTGTTTTGCAATAGAGTGCGGCGGATTTCAGCGCTCTTCTGTGCTCTAGAATATTATGCTTTGCTCTGGGGAGGTCAGTAATAGTGGCCTAGGCACGTTAGGTTCAGTTAGTTTACGTTTGGCTGTATTATCTTTGGCTATGTTAGGATAAGATAGCTATGACTTTTGTGCTGTACACTGCCTTTCGGTGGAATCTTGCGCTCTACTGTTATCTACTATTCCCTGCTTTGCTCTGGGAATTCCAGAAATAGTTGCCGCGGTGCGTTAAGTTTGATAACATTACTTTGTTTTAGGTTACGTTTGCCGCGGTTGGGTTAGGATATTTCTGACCTTTGTGCTATACACGCCCAATCTATGTTCCTCAGCCCTTTACTTCCCCTAATATGCCCTGCTTGAAGATGGGGAGCCCCGCAATATTTGGCTAGGCACTCGAGGTTGTAGTGGATTACACTTGGTTATGTTAAGTTGGGTTGAGTTATGTTAGGATATCTTCTACTTTTCTGCTTTACACTTCATTGCACCACATTTCTGCGTTCTACAGTGCTCTGGCATATTGTGCTTGTCTCTGTGGAGGTCAGCGATAATGGTGTGGGCATGTTGGGTAGAGTTAGGTTACATTCGTCTACGTTACGTTTGATTAGGTTTGGATAAGATAACTTTGACTTTTGCGCTATGCACTGCTACGCGGTCGGTGTTTGTGCACTGCATTGCTGCACTAGTATCTGCTTGTCTCTGGAGTGTCCAGCAGTGGCGGTCGTGGCGCGTCTGGTTGAGTTACGTAACGTTTGGTTCAGTTATGTTTGCCTAAGTTTGGGTGGGATGACTTTGACTTTTGTGCTGTACACTGCCATTCGGTCGGTGTCTACGCCTGTCGTTACTCTACTAGCAACCGCTAGTCCCTGGGGAGGCAAGGAATAGTGGTTCTGGCACGATTGTCTGTGTTACGATACGTTTGGTTAGGTAAGTATTGGTCGTGTTTGGACTGGATATCATCGACTTTTGTGCTATACACTGCAACAGAGTGTGTTTCTGTGCCCATCATTGCTCCACTAAACTCTGCACGAATCTGGGGATGCCAGTAGTAGTGGACTCGGAACATTAGGTTGTGTTAGGCTATGTTTGGTTAGGCTGCGCTTGCTTGGTTTATGGCCGGATAACCTTGACTCTCGTGGTATACACTGTTGTTCGGAGCACCTCTGCACTCTACTGTGCTCTAGTATGCTTTGCCTCGCTCTGGCGGGCCAGTAATGGTCGTCTCGGCAGGTTAGGCTGAGATATGACACGTTTGGTTAGGTTACGTGAGCCTTGGTTAGATTCGGATAGTTCCGACTTTTCTGCTGTACAGTGCGATTCATTGCATTTCTGCGCCCTGCTCTGCTCTAATATGTTCTGCTTGGGCATGGGGAAGGCAGTGATAGTTATCTGCGCACCAGCAGGGCGCTGAAATCAGCCGCACTGGAGTTCAAAGCACTGAAGTCGGACACAACCTGCCCTAGCCTGACATAGCCTAACCCAGCCAAGCGAAGCCTGTCTCAGCCTATCGTGTTGAGACCACTGTTGCTGGAATCCACAGCGCCAAGCAGAGCATATTAGAGAAAAGTGAACCTCAGGCATTCACCGAATTGCTGTGTATAGCGCATAAGTCAAAGCTATTCTAGTCTAACCTGACAAAGCGTAACATAGATGATCGCTACGGACGCAACATGACGTGCCACAGCCGCTATTGCTGCCGTAACGAGGGCTTAACAGAATGTGGAAGAGCAATGGGGAGAGCAGATGTCGACCGAAAAGCAGTGTATAGCAGGAAAGACAAAGCTAACCTAACCAAACGTACCCTAACCTAGCCAAGCCGAGCGTCACCTAACTCAACCCAGCGTGCCGAGACCGCCATTGCAGGCCTCCCCAGAGCCTAGCAGCACAAACTAGAGCACAATAGACCGCAGAAATCGACCAAATAGCAGTGTATAGAACATAAGTCAAAGATATCCTATCCTAACCAAACCAAGCGTAACACGACCAAACTTAACCAAACACAATCCAACGTGGCTAGACCGCTATTACAGAGCTCCGATAGCAAATCAGAACATGTTAGGTCGCAGTAGAGCGCAGAAATGCACCGAACAGCAGTGTACAGCACAAAAGTTGTTGCTATCTGTGCCTAACATGAGCAAACATAATCCCTACCTAGCGTAACGTAACTCAACCTAACGTGCCTAGGCCACTATTGCTGACATCACCAGAGCAAAGCAGAATATACCAGAGTACGGTCGAATATCTTATTCGAAATCCAGTCGGATGGTAGTCGAGAATGGCAATAAAATTGAACTTTCCTGTCAGCCTCTATTACAATGCAATGGCTACAGCACGCCAATAGAATCTTTCCTTCTACATTATGCAGAAAAGTTTGCTGACGACGATTATGCTCTGCTTGTCTCTGGGGGTGCCAGCAATAGCGGTCTCGTCACGTCAGGTTGTTTTATGCTACGATTGGTTAGGTTACGTACGGTTGGGTTGGGTTTGGATAGCTATGGCTTTCCTGTTGTACACTGTTATGCCGTGGAATTCGGCGCCCTATTGTTCTCTACAATACTATGCACGAATGTAGGAGGCGTAACATGATTCATCATAACGATCCCAGAACGATATTTCTGACCTTGGCAAAGCGAAGCTCAAAATATTAGAACACTGTGAGGCGCAGAAGTACACCTAATTGCAGACTATAGCACTAAAGTCGTAGCTATTCCCTCCCAACCTAAACAAACGTAATATGACCAAACGTAGCCTATCTCAACCTAACGTGCCGTGATCACTATTGCTCTCCACCGCAGAGGCATGCAGAACACATTAGTAGAGAGTAGAACGCAGAAACCCGTATGAACGCAGTGTATAACAGAAAAGTCAATGCTACCCAGACCTAACCCAAGCCAACAGTACATAGCCAAACGTAGCCTTGCTAAACCTAACGTTCCGATACCGCTATTGTTGCCCTCCCCAGAGCTAAGCAGGACATACTAGAGATCAGTAGATCGCAGATATTTACAAAATGTCAGTGTACAGCACAAAGGTTAAGGCTACCCTGACCAAACCTAGTCCGACCCAACCTAACCAAACGTAACATGACCCAACGTTACGTGCAGAGGCCACTGTTGTTGGCCTTCCCGAAGCCAGGCCGAAAAAATTAAAGCACTGTTGGGAGCAGATACCCACCTAATAGCAGAATATAGCGCTAAAGTCAAAGCTTCTCTCTCCCTACCTAACCTACCGTACATAACCAAGCGTAACATAATTGAACCTAACTTGCCGATACCGCTATTGCTGCCCTCCACAGAGTCAAACAGGATATACCAGAGCGCAATAGAGCGCAGAAATCCACCTAATAGCAGTGCACAGCACAGAAGTTAAAGCAACCCTGACAAAACTTAGACCGACCCTACCTAACCGAAGCTTCCCTGCCACATCATAACGAGCCGCGACCATAATCGGTGGCTTTGGCAGAGCGAAGCTGAAAATATTGGAACTCTGTCTGGCGCAGAATTCCACCAGATAGTAGACTATATCTCTAAAGGCATAGCGATCCTCTCCTAACTTAGAGATTCGTGACATAGCCGATCCTATCCTATCCTACCCTGACATGCTGCGACCACTATTGCTGGCCTCCCCAAAGACAAGCAGGACATACTAGAGCGCAGTAGATCGAACAAATCCACCGAATAGCAGCGTACATAACAAAAGCTAACGCTTTCCATACCAAACATGGCCTAACCCTACCTTGCCGCAC